>NW_024067787.1:300000-450000 GCF_009389715.1 Phoenix dactylifera | reverse complement strand
GATGCAGGTATATATCAATTCGCACTTTGAATACTCACCATTGGAACTATTTTCTTATCTCTTCTTAGTCGTAGTTAATTAAAAACAAGCGATCTAATTAACCCCAACTACTAAACAACCCAAGACAAGCGCTAAAGGTTTAATCTAGTAGCAGCCTTAAGAATTAGAGAGATCAATAAAGCTAAACAACACAAACACAAGCGATTGCATTTAATTTAGTCGGGCGTTCTTCCTAAGATCTGAAAATTTCTGATGCAACAAATCATTAAATCTTAGTTGCTTCACAGATTAGAGGGATCAAACAATTACGGATCTGATATCTAACCTAGCAATGGATTGCAATGAATAATAAACTATTAGGCTTCCTAGTAATTAAACGAAATAATCATAAAAATAGGCACTGAAGAACATCTGATACTCAAGCATAAATTGAACAATAAAAACATTCAGATCTCACAATTTTATGGATTCGAGACTTCTATTTCCTTAGACCAATAAAAACTTTAGCCATGCAGAGCCATGGAAGCAAACTTCTAAGGAGAAAAGAGAAAGAGGAGTCCTCCAAGAGAAAAGAGAAAGAGGAGTCCGTGTAGCCTCCTTTCTTTTACCTTTATCCCTTCCTAAAAAATCTCCTAACAAATATTCAAATCTGACTAATTAAAAAAAATAAAATAAAGTCCTAATATAACAGGGAAAGTGGTGTTTCTAGTTGGGATTTTCGTGCATCAAATCTGGAGACTTCTAAAATTGACCGAGTCAAATCCACGTACTGCAGGCTAAAGACGTGCAGCAACTTCAAGACCAATTTTGACCTTGATAAATCTAGTATCTCTCAAAACTCAAATCATCTCAATCAGAGCTCAGATGAGAAAGTTATGCCTAGATTATGAAGCAATATTGAAACTGTCCAAAATCACCCCATTAGCTTCGTTTTGCACTTAACACCTTCATTTGCATCCTAAATCAAAATATAAGAATAATGAGTACATTTAGGCACAAAATAAGTATAAAATACTAAACATTAAGGTAGAAAAATATGACATTTTGCATTCTCATCACTAGCATAACTTTCTTCCTTAACCTTTTCGGAGCCTTTTACAATAGAGGACAGTCAATTCTGAAGTGTCCTGACCTTTTGCACTTGTAGCAAATATATTGCTCCTTATTATTGTTTTCTTTGCTTTGCTCCTTCCTGATTACAGGCCTTTTCTTGAAGTTTTCTCTATTTCTTCTAAAAAAATTTCTAAACCTTCTTGTAATCAGGGCCATTTCCCTACTGTTGTCGGATTCAAAATCCTCGCTCTCATCTTCATGTAGAGTGGACTTAAGAGCAATAGTTATGCACTTCTTGTCTTCATCCTCCTCAAGGTTCTGTTTTATTGAAAGCTCATGAGTCATTAAGAAACCCAGCAGTTCTTCCAGTGGGAGAGAGTTGAGATCTTTGGCTTCTTGGATGGAAGTGACCTTTGCTTCCCATGCTCTAGGAGGAGATCTAAGAATTTTTCGAACAAGATCACTGTTAGATTAAGATCTACTAAGGCTTTTCAAGCCGTTTATAATATCAGTGAATCTAGTAAACATTTCAGTTATAGACTCACTATTTTCCATTTTAAATAGTTCATATTTATGCACTAGCATACTGATTTTAGATTCTTTGACCTAGTTAGTGCCTTCATGTGTAACTTCCAGCCTATCCCAGATTTCTTTAGTAGTCGTGCAAATAGATATATAATTAAACTCATTTGCATCTAAAGAACAGTAAAGAATATTCATAGCTTTTGCATTCAGCTGAGCCATTCTTTTATCATAGTCATCACATTCAATTTCAGGTTTGAATAAGGTGATGCCATCAATAATCTTAGTTAGTGTGTGAGGTCCATTGATAATAACAGTCCATAAATCATAGTTAAGTACTTGAATAAAAATATGCATACGTGCTTTCCAATAAGTAAAGTGTGTGCCATTGAAAAGAGATGGTCTGTTGGTAGATTGCCCTTCGGCAAAAGAAGTTCCCATAGAGGCTGCCATGACTTTTAACTCTTGATTGCTAGATCAATAAGTTACTGTGAGAATCTGGCTCTGATACCACTTGTTGCCTAGAGGTGCAGCCCAAGAGGAGGGGTGAATTGGGTCTTTTAAAAAATAATAGCGTGAAGAAAATGAATTACTATTATCTTCCAATAACTTGTAGATTTAGCAGCGGAATTAGAGTTGCACAAATAAAACAGTGGATAAGATGAGGAAAGCACTAAGAAATATGCAGTGGAAGAAGAGAAATAAATCACATACACAAACACAATAATTTATAGTAGTTCCGTGCACTCCCAGCACCTACATCCACTTTCCAAGCCTAACTTGAGATTTCACAATAACTCAGCAGATTACAGTCTGATTTTTTTCGAGCTCACAATCAAAAGCCCTATTGGTTTTTCCGAGCAACCAACCGAAAACCTATAACCGTTTGTTTTCTGGGCTCACAAACAATCCAGTTGATTTTCAGACAAACCCACCAAAAATTTTACACCGTTTGTTTTTCTGGGCTCACAAACAACCCAGTTGGTTTTCAGACAAACCAACTAAAAACTTTACACCTTGCTGAATACTTCCGATTCAACAACTTTCAATCAAGGCTTGGAATAGCCTTTACAAGTTTTAAATGAATGAAACTGTTGCAGCAATAGTTAATCTAAATAAATGAATGTTGTAACTAGAAAACTTAAAGCTTCAGAGTATATAGAATGTTTCAATAAAAATGAAAGCTGAAGCCGATGAAGAGGTTGGTTGTGGAAGAGTGTCCCAATGCTCGAACACTAGCTCTTCTTGATGTGATGAGAAGCTTCGACTGATTTCCTCACAGGAGAAAGTTTCAGATAAATGCCGGTGAGGATGATGAACTGTTTAGCTTTTTCTTCTTCTTTCTTTTGTGGAAACTTTTCTTTCTTTGACCGAATATTTCTCTCTTTTTCTTGTTGTTTTCCTTCTAAGGTTCTCTTGAATTTATAGACAAATTCTTCAGCGGGATTTGAATTACTTTCTTTCCGTTCTGATGGAAATCATTTCTGTTACAGAAAAGATAGAAGTTGTTGCAAGCTTTCCGTTGTGGTCCCAGTAGTACAGGGGTCGACTCATGTTTATCTTGGGTCAGCACTTCAAGATGTTAAGACGGCTCATGCTGTGATAACTTCAAAGGGTCGACTCTTTAACCTTAAGGGTCGACTCATCTTCTTCAGAATTCGCCTCTTTAAACACAAGGGTCGACTCATCTTCTTCAGGAGTCGCCTCTCTAAACACAAGGGTCGACTCATCAATAATTTTTCTGTATGACGCTGAGACTGAACTGGGGTCGACTTTTCAAATGCAAGGGCCGACTCTTCAATTTTGGGGGTCAACTTATTTGGAACAAGGGTTGACTCTTCAAACTTTATCTCAGGCGGTAAAAGCTCTCTGTTTAATTTGAACTATACAAGGGTCGACTAATTTTTTGCAGGGGTCGACTCATTGACTATGCCACTTGAAGAAAACATGCTAGAGTTAACTCAAACTTATCATTTTTGCTTAGGGGTCGACTCAAGTTTTTCAAATAGAAAACTTTAAACTTCATATTTGATCTCTATGGATTAGATTAAGATCATTTTTCTTTTAGAACATATCCAATGAAGTGTTTGCGAAGAACTTATGATTTTGCAATGCTTCATTTCTTCTGATTTTTCTTGACTTATAAAACTTCACAATTAAGCCAACATCATTAGTACACAACATTATCTCAAGTGTTTTGTAATCATCAAAATTCATCCTTTAGGGTTGACAAATCTTAAGTAATACTAATCTAAATTTAAGTATGCACGGCAAAATGAGTGATAAATAAATGCACAAGATAAGAACAAGCACAAACAACTTAAAAATAAAGATTTTATAGTAGCTTAAAGTCAAACTCGGTTCTTTTGCCCACTCTCCAAGGCTTCCCCCTTAGAAGTTTCACTATAATATATCGATAATATTACAAATCAGTTGCTTTCTGGCCTCTCAATGAAATTCAATTAATTTTCTTAGATAAGCAATAAAAACAACCTCTAATCCAAGCCTCCCCTAGGGTTGATACAATCGAATTCAAGATTTGGATGGACCATTTTCCAAGTTTCAACTCTTGAAACTTGTTACAATAGAAAATAATATTTTTTAATAAAAACAACTAAAGCTCCTTAATGAGCTGATACTGACTTAATGGAGCTCTTGAGGAAGGAGTGGTTGGCCTTGAATAATGCTTTGAAGCTCTACACTAAATGCTCTTGGTTGTGTCAGATGTGATCTTTAAGGCTTACACTTAATTCACTAATTTTCTCTTGTTTTCCTCTTTCTTTACCTCATCCACTCACTCTTCTTAATCCATCTCTCCCTTCACTTCTTGTTATCTTCCTTATGTGTTCCTATACATTTACATCTTCAAAAACCAATTAGAAGATGTTTCTAGCCTTTAGAGAGGCTGAAATGGCTGGTGGGAGTGAATATAGTCATTCTAGTTTTGTAAAAAAATTAGTCGTTACTGTTGCTAGGTGCAGATGGGCTGACTTCACTTATTTAGAGGTCGACTTGTAATCTTCAGGACTCGACTCGAGAAACTGTTCTTTTTTGTTGCATTTTATCTTTCGCCTGTGGTCACTTTTATAGTTGACTCATCTATCTTTTGGGTCAACTCGAGTTTGCTTGGGGTTGACTCGTGATCCACTAGGGTCGACTCATAAAAGGGCTGATTTTCACTGCTTTTTGTTTTTATCTGCAGCAATTCTATGGTCAAGTCGACTTGTGCTGGGTCGACTCGTGTTCAGCATGAGTCGATTCATGATCCTTCAGGTTTAACTCATGCACTTCAAAAACTTTTCCAACTTTGAGTATTGTTCTTCTAGGACTCTCTAATCTTTCAACCTCATTGAGCTTCCTATAAAATAAATTAGCTTCTCTAAAAATAAAAAATCATTAGTATTATACTCAAAGATTTTGTACTTGTCAAAATCAATCCATTTGGGCAACAATGGGGACCCTTGCTTCATAGTCCCCTCCAACTTTTCTGATGACCACCTAGGAGTCATTAAGAACCTTTTGGCATCGAACTCCAAGTTCTTAGGCAAACTTGAGGCCAAGGCGGAGGGCATCATACTTGCTTCATTATTGGATACTTTGAAGCCAAAACACAAGGCATGCTCCGCCATGACTGCGTCCAGGCTGGTGAGGATTAACACAACTCCACTTTTATTCAGGTTAGAGGACTATTATCCAATTCCTGTCTACCTAAAAATATGCTAGACAGATCGTTGTTAGAACCGACAAACAAAGTTTAAATTAATTTTACTTTTACCTGTTCTACTCGAAGAATAGTGGTCGTAAGAGATCGATCCACAAGGAGGCGATTGAAGTTGCATAAAAATTAAAACGTTCACTCGGATTTGAAATCGATTTTTGAATGAAAAAAGAAAAACATTACGTCGGGGGATATTGACTGATTTTCTGATCTACCAGAGAATCTTCTTTATTTAAAAATAATGAAAAGACAAGTACTTAGAAATCGAAGAGCATTTATAAATTTCATGAAATATTTAACTATTCAAAGGAAAACTTTGGCATGGATGAAAACAGTGCTTAAGAAGATTGAAGCCTGGAACCTAGATTGTATGAGAGAGAATTTCATATATTGCATGAAAAGAAAAATTACAGAATGTGAAAAATGTAAATTAAAATTGCAAATCTAAAGCTCTTAAAAAACTCTCCAGTAACATTGCAACAAATAAAACTCTTAATTAAAATTAAAAACAACACTGCCTCCCCCCCTCTCTTTATTTTTTTATTCCTCTTTTCTTCAAAACAGAGCATACTCTGTTTCTTTTTTCTCTTTTTTTTTCTTTCTCTCCTCTACCAAACCGAGCGCTTCCTCCCCTGTTTCTTTGGCCCAACCGAGTGCCCCTCCCCCCTTGCCAATGGCCTCCCCTCCTCCCTTTATACAGATCGCCTACGTCCCTTGAAGCGTGGAGAGGAGGAACGGACGTGTGATTGCTGGATCTTTGGCATGATGCGGGTGAAGATCACGGACGGCTAGGGCAATTGATTGTGGCCGCGTGATCCTTGATGGGATGTTGCCCAAGGTGACAAGCCAAGAGGGGGGGGGTGAATTGGTTTCTTTTACTTTTAACTATCTTACTTGTGTTAAATGATGAGTTAGTAAACTTAAACAAATCACAATACAAACAACAAGAAGTATAGTGGTTCGGTGCTCTCCTTAGCACCTACGTCCACTCCCCAAGCGACCCCTTGGGAATTCACTATAATCCTGCAGATTGTTTTCCGGGCTCACAATCCAAAAACCTTTACACTTTGGTTTTTCGGGTTCACCAAAAACCTATGTTGGTTTTACGGGCTCACCAACGAACCTTTGTTGGTTTTACGGGCTCACCAACGAACCTTTACAATTGGTTTTCCGGGTTCACCAATCAACCTATTCCGTTGGTTTTGCGGGCTAACCAACCAACCTTTACAAGTAGTTTAACAAATAAAGAAAGAAGATTTAAACTCCTAGATGAGCAAATAAAACAATATAATCTACAAAGAAGAGTTTAGAAAGTATTTATCGCTTGTAGTGACTTCTCTCTTCTTTGTCAAGGATGCTTCACTCTTCAAGGGAGGATGGAGCTCTTGATGACTCTTTGAATCTGCTCAACTCCTTTCTTTGATTCTTGAATGAAGCACTTGGATGAAGAAGATTAGGGCACTTTCTCTTTCTTGTGTACTCTTTGATATTCTTTGGAAAGGATGTTCTATCTGATGAATAGTGCCACTTTAAATAGTTTTCTACATCCATTGGACAAGCCCCAATGGTTAGAATTCAAAAACTAGCCGTTACTTACTTTTGGAAGGACAAAAAGTACTTCTGCAGAACTAGCCGTTATGCTTCTGCCCGTGTTTGGGTCGGTACTTCTGTATTTCTTTGGGTTGGAGGAGGAGGATGCTGAAATTGGGTTGAGGGACGGTAGGGATGAAAATTCTGAGGGTTTTGAAAATTTTGGGAGAAGGGTTGGGAGGTATTAGAAGCTTGCTGCCTCCAAGAAAAATTTGGATGATTCCGCCATCCCGGATTATGTGTATTGGAAAATGGATCATTACCCGGTCTGGGCTGTGTTTGGGCAGCATTGATGTGTTCTTGCACGAGTTCGGGATATTGGGGTGCTGAGGGGCACTCATGAATAGGATGCGATGGGCTAGAACAGATAGCACACACTTGTGCTTGGGAAGAGCTAACGACATGTCCTCCTATCATTAGTTGGTCAATCTTATGGGACAATGCATCTACCTTGCTAGACAGGTCCGTAGAATGACTTATTTCACAAATGGCCCCTTTTCTTTGAAAATTCGGGGATGCTTGACGAGAACATGAAGCATGGTGGAGGGAGTTTTCATTAAGATTTTCAAATAATTGCCATGCTTCATGCTCATTTCGAAGCATGAAAGTCCCCCCGCATGCAGCATCGATCATCTGACGGTTTCGTTCCGTCAAACCGTCATAGAAACATTGCACTAGCTGCCACTTAGGTATTTGATGATGGGGGCATTTACGGATTAGGTCCCGAAATCTCTCCCAAGTTTCATGAAATTCTTCTCCCTCGGTTTGGGAGAAGCTTGTAATGGCACGTCTAAACTGGTTCGTTCTTCCTATAGGAAAGTATTTTTTAAGGAATTCTTGTTGCATTTGATCCCAAGAACGAGTTGAGTTAGCTTCTAAAGAATTCAGCCATTGTTTGGCTCTATCTTTAAGGGAGAAGGGGAATAACCTAAGTTTTAAAGCATCATCAGTGAAATTTTGAATCTTGACAGTGGTGCAAATCTCAAGGAATTCATCTAGGTGTTTATATGGGTCTTCATTGGTGAGCCCATAAAAAGATGGAAGCATTTGGATCACACTAGACTTTATTTCATATTGTACCGCTGCTACTTCAGGTAATCGAATGCAAGATGGGGAAGTGTAAATGGTGGGAGTAAAGTACTCCCTCAGGAGTTTGGGTTGTTCTTCAGCCATCTCAGGAGGTAGGGATGATTCTAATGTTTTGACCTTAGCTCGAATATTCCTAAGGGTTCGTTCTATTTTAGGGTCAAAAGGTAATAGCTCACGTACTCTAGAACGACTTCCTTGCATACATTAGTACTCGATCAGTCAAGCATGCAATAAAAGAAAAACACATCAGTCCTAGTCTTTGTCCTAAAATCACTAGACAGCTCCTAACTGGTTTGAAGAGGGCACCTAAGCCTCCAATCCGGTCTAATGAACCGAGTTGACCAGGTAAGCTCCCAGGTAAGTGGAGGGGTCACGATGCGTTCGCAAAGGTCCCACTTAAAACCCACTTGCCTCGAACAGATGAACTGTCTCCCTTATAGGGACAAAGCTTGCCTAGACATCAACTAAGCCACAGAGCGAAATTGGTGCAACTTTCGGTGATCTTCGTCCTATTGAGCTCGAATGTCCCTAGGGGCCAACGTCTAATTGATTTTAATTAAAGATGACACTATGTGAGATTGAGTTCACCTAAGTTGGGCAAGAGTCCGGTGATGAAATCCGGCTCTTATCTTGTTGGGGTGATTGCCCTTACTATGTGCAAATTGATTTGTGTATGTGTATCAAGCATGCATTCACAATTTTGCTATAATTAAAATCAAACAATCACCACAAAATTTCAAGCCAATAATTAATTTAAACAAGAAAAGTTTAGAGGTTACCAAAGGGAATTTCCCCAGCAATTTAATTTTTTTTTTTTTTTTGCAAACCTCTACAGCATTTCTTTTCCGGCAGTTCTCCTTTTGATCATCCCAGATTTTTTTTTCGATTCCTGATAAAAAAATAAATAAATAAATAGAAATTAGTAAGGGAGAAAAAAAAGAAGATAAGAAAAGTAACAATAATAGAAATTTTTTTTAATTTTTTTTTAATTTTTTAAATAATTTTTTTTTAATAAGAAAAATAACTATGCTAGCAATCCCCGGCAACGGCGCCAAAAATTGATCGGTTATTTCAATTTTGAAAATAAACCACGCAATAGCACGTATCCTGTAGGATAGTGATTACGGGTGTCGGTCCACAGGGATTGAAGAATAAGTTATTTTTCTTTTAAAAATAAATCAAAAAGAAGGATTTGCTAACTTGATTCAACTAAATCAAACTATGAGTACGGATTGAAATTTTATCAAAGTAAATAGATCTAGGGTTTGGAATCCACCACATAGCATTGCATCAAGGATTGTGTTCTTAATTTTTATCTTTTGGAGAGACATGCAATTTTGGCTACAAGCCTTTTAAAATAAAAGCATACATAGTTTTAGGAAGATCCATCTTCGGTGTAGCATGAAGTGTCTACCTAAGTATGCTAATCTAGGATGCAGCACACCTCATCTTCTTAGGCATGGATCATCTTAGACTACTTTAGCAAACATGAATAATAAATGGCATGCTCAAAGTTTAAACATCATAAAAAATATTTCATTGAAGATAATAATTTAAACAAGCTCCAAAATAATAAAGAAAATAAGAACTACAATGCCCTGATACATTGCTAGGGCTTCATCCAGCCCTAGATTAGATGTTTAGCCGAGCATGGCTTCCGGATGACCTCCCATCTTCAAATGAAATTGATCACCTCCCATTATTCCCAAAATATCACAACTATTCTCTTTCCCCCCTCTCTCTTCTTTTTTTTTTTTTCTTTCTCTCGGCTTTCTTCTTCTTCTTCTTCTTCACCGAAACAGAGTATCCTCTGTTTCTTTCCTCCACCGAGCTCCCCTCTGCCACCGAACGCCCTCCTCCTTTTATAGTGGATGAATGGCGTCAATGGCGTGGCTGGATCTTGGGAGGGATCCGTGGAGCGTTTGATTGTAATGGCCGGAAATGAAGCCGGCCGCTGGATCGACGGGAGGTGGAGGGAAAAAGATGAGATGGCCGCGGGATCGATGGGAGGTGCTGATGCGGAGTATCTGGATCTCGGAGAAGCCGGGGACTGAGTTGTAGATGAATGCCGAGCTGGGTTTCCGGCGGTTGGGAGCCGATCACGGCTTGGTGCTATGGATGAA
This sequence comes from Phoenix dactylifera, assembly GCF_009389715.1. Classification (NCBI taxonomy): domain Eukaryota; kingdom Viridiplantae; phylum Streptophyta; class Magnoliopsida; order Arecales; family Arecaceae; genus Phoenix; species Phoenix dactylifera. Next base: position 439,905 of record NW_024067787.1, on the reverse strand, counting down.
TCCGGACGGAAAGATGTTGCAGGTGTCCGAGTGCTGTTGAATGATGAATTGGAAGCGTTACGATCGGAAGGAGAGGCGGGGGATCCGGTCGCTGGCTGCACCCCGTGGAACTCGTGCTGGAACGGGCTGATGCGGAGCATTTGATTCCCGACGGTTGGAGCGGCTCGTTGATTGCAGCGGAGGAGTGATCGCCGGCGGAGCATCCGGGAATGAAGACGACGCCATGGCCGGATGCGGAAGATGCCCGGCTGATCTCCCTCTTGGATTTGGCACGCGGATGATGGGGGATCGAGTTGTTGTGAGCGAGGCGGGATCACGGGAAGGTTTGGCAGCGGGAGGAAGAAGATAAACAGTGGAATCTATTTATATATATTTATTTATTTATTTATTTATTTATTTATTTATGTTTTTATTTATTTATTTATTTTTTATATATATATTTTTTTGTGCACTGTTCATATGAACAGTGTCACTGTTCATATGAACAGTGAATACATTGCTTCTTCCCGAAATTATCATTATTTTTATTTTTATTTTTATTTTTATTTTATTATTTTTTTTGGTTTTAAATTATAAATTTTATATGAAGGCACGCAAGGAATTGACTTTGGATTTGAGGTGGATCATGATTGTTGATTTGCTTGAACTTGTTCTTGAGCCCAATGACATTTAATTCTTACTAAATCGCTTCAGATTGAACTCAACCAGATCAGACTGTGACTTAATAAAAGGGTTAATCAAATATTTTCCCATACAATCTAACCAGGACCAAAACTCATTTAATTATACCCTTAGCTTGATTACAACTCCATCAGGTTAATAAATCGGATCAACACAATCTCCTCCTTATATGTTTTCCTGTAGTTTTCATGGAAGATTGCAACCAAGAGAGAGATAACTAAGTTATAAATTATTCCGCACTTATCACACCCCCAAACCTATATTTTGCTAGTCCTCGAGCAAAATAAAATTAGAAAAGAAAAAAAAACTCTAACTCACTTTCGCAGGCATCGCGATTGCATTTACCATATGCAACATGGCTTTAAACCCCTAGGTTACCCTAGCGGACGAGTTATAGTCTCGTGAGAGTTTTCAGTGAAGATACCCACAAACTTCAATAAATATATTTTTTTTTATTTTATTATTATTTTTTAATTATTTTATTATATTTTTTATTATTATATTTATTTTTTTATTTTTTTTTATTTTTTTTTTTTAGATCGATTGATCTATGAAGTGAAAATCGAATTCCAAATGCATACTAGTAAAGAATTTCAAAAACTCTCTTTTTTTTTATTATTATTATTATCTAATTTTAAGATACATGAATGATAAGAATTTCAAAGCACACACGGTTTTATTTACTAAATCAGCCCAAATTCTAGGTTAGTATGCAATCTAAGTTAAAGTCATTAAGTTTCCATTTAGGAAGTTGTAAGACTTATTTATACTGGAGTGCTCGGTGAAATCTGGACCGTACCCAAGCTAAGAGTTCGGATCTCCAAAATATTGCTAATACCAGTAGTTTCCAAGGATTGGTCGAAGGAACCTACTCACTGATTCAAAATCATCTTATCTGCAGGATTTCGAGAGTTGTGGATGTTTACTTTAGTACCTCACGGGCTTTATCTGTAATATTCCAGTTTACTCGAATTTTTACAACGACGGCTTTCACACTATTGTCTTTTCGGTCGATACAGCATTTTTTTTCCTTTTTTTTTTCTTTTAAGAAAGATTTTTAAATTGTGTACTTTTACTCTTGTGGTGATTTCTCCGTGTAACGAGCAATCAGTCGACAACTCTCACACCAGTTGGCATAAGGTGTCGGGCATCAAGACTCCCCTACGGACTTATGCTCAGAGTCCTCATCACAAGCCCACTTGACCTTTGACAATAGGTAGCCCTTTTCGATGTTCCTGACTAAATTCATTTTTATTGATTTTTTTTTCTTTATATTGGATTAGATAAGTATGATTCATCAGGGTCCAAGGTTGCTACTATACTATCAACATAATGTCGAGCCTAGACCTTAGAAGGGTCGGCCAGTGTGTAGTGAAATTCCAAAGTATTAATTAGCTTACAACTCCCTAAGAGAGACTTAATAAAAAGAACTTAAATTTGTATTACTTCCCACTAGTCATTGGGCTTTTAGATTTTATATACCTTGTGTGTTTATCATTCTCGCATAAATGTATATAAATTAGGTTTTTTTTTTTTTTAAACAAAACTTTTTTTTTAATAATTTTTTTTTATTACAAACACATTTTTTTTAAAAAAAATATTTTTAATTTTTTTTTAAAAAGATGATTTTTTTTATTATTTTTTTTAACTTTTTTTTTTGATGAAAATCAAGATGAATACCTCCAAACCTAAACCTAACATTGTCCTCAATGTTAAGAAATAATCTAAGAGAATTGGGTTGCCTCCCAACAAGCGCTAAGTTTATTGTCTTCAGCCAGACACAGTGGGTCCTTAATTATTTTGATAAACAGGGTTCGTTAAATTAAGGGATTCGATCAATTGCCCGTCGGCAACACAGTCTACATAAGGTTTTAACCTTTGACCATTGACTTTTAAAACATGTCCACCATTGAGGTGTTGGATCTCTACTGCACCATAAGGAAAAACCTTTTTCACTACGAATGGTCCATCCCACCTAGAGCGAAGTTTATCCGGGAAGAGTCGCAACTTTGAATTGAACAGCCAAACCTTTTGACCAGGTTTGAAGGACTTACGGTTAATATTTTTATCATGAAAAGCCTTAGTCCTTGCTTTATAAATTTTAGCATTTTCATAAGCCTCATTGCGCAATTCTTCAAGTTCACTTAGTTGGAGTTTTCGGTGAGGACCAGCTACTGCCATATCTAAGTTAAACTTTTTGATAGCCCAGAAAGCTCTATGTTCAAGTTCTACCGGTAAGTGACAAGCTTTTCCAAAAACTAATCGGTAGGGAGACATGCCAATAGGAGTTTTGTAGGCAGTACGATAGGCCCAGAGTGCATCATTTATCCTTTGAGACCAATCTTTTCTATCGGGACGTACCGTTTTCTCTAAGATGTGTTTTAACTCCCTATTGGACACCTCGACTTGTCCACTCATTTGGGGATGATATGGGGTAGCAACTTTGTGGGTGATGTTATATTTGCGAGCCAAAGCCTCGAAAGACCGGTTGCAAAAATGAGATCCCCCATCACTAATGATGGCTCGGGGTGTGCCAAAACGACAAAAGATGTTTTCATGTAAAAATTTAATCACAACCTTGTGGTCATTAGTTTTAGTGGCGACAGCTTCTACCCATTTTGAAACATAATCAACCCCTAGAAGAATATATTCGAAACCAAAGGATGGTGGGAAAGGGCCCATAAAGTCAATACCCCAGACATCAAATATTTCTACAATTAAAATAGGATTGAGAGGCATCATATCTCTACGGGAGATGGTACCCATCCGTTGGCACCGTTCACAAGTTTGGCAAAAGTTATGGGCATCTTTGAAAAGAGTGGGCCAATAAAATCCACTCTGTAAAACTTTTGCTGCAGTTTTTCTACCCCCAAAATGTCCCCCACAAGCTTGTGAATGGCAGAATGAAAGAATACTTTGAAATTCACATTCAGGGACACATCGACGGATGACTTGATCGGGGCAATACTTGAATAAATCAGGATCATCCCAATAATAGAACTTTACTTGTGAAAAGAATCGGTTCTTATCTTGAGTTGACCAATCATCAGGAATTCGTCCTATGGCAAGGTAATTCACTATGTTTGCAAACCATGGCGTTTTTATTCTTTGTACCTCAAATAATTGTTCATCTGGAAAAGAATCGTGTAAGGGTGAGGTATTTTTACAAGAGGGCTCAAGAAGAATCCTAGATAAGTGGTCCGCTACGACATTTGCAGTTCCTTTCTTGTCACGAATTTCTAGGTCAAATTCTTGTAGTAAAAGAATCCATCGAATCAGACGGGGTTTGGTATCCTTCTTTGCAAGAAGGTGTCGAAGGGCAGCATGATCAGTGAATACGGTAACCTTGGATCCTAATAGGTAAGATCGAAACTTGTCTAGTGCGAATACTACGGCTAGCAATTCTTTCTCAGTGGTGGTGTAGTTTAATTGTGCATCTGAGAGTGCTTTACTAGCATAGTAAATAACATGAGGTACTTTATCTAGCCGTTGCCCTAAGACTGCCCCAATAGCATAGTCGGATGCATCACACATTAGTTCAAATGGAAGGGTCCAATTAGGGGGCCGTATGATAGGTGCAGTGGTCAATTTCGAGCGAAGATTTTCAAATGCCTCCTCGCATGTTTTATCAAAGACAAAGGGAGTGTCCTTGGCAAGAAGATTGCACAAGGGTTTGGAAATCTTACTGAAATTCTGAATAAAGCGACGGTAGAAACCAGCATGGCCAAGGAATGATCGGATTTGTTTCACAGTTTTTGGTGGAGGAAGATTGGAAATAAGATCGATTTTGGCTTTATCTACTTCAATGCCCCTCTTGGACACGACGTGTCCTAAAACTATGCCTTCTTGAACCATAAAATGGCTCTTTTTCCAACTTAGTACTAGGTTGGTCTCCTTACATCTTTTCAAAACTAAGGTCAAATTGTCTAGACAATCATCAAAAGATAGGCCAAAAACTGAGAAATCATCAATGAACACTTCTAGAAAGTTTTCCACCATATCTGAAAAGATGGCCATCATGCATCGTTGAAAAGTTGCGGGTGCATTACATAGTCCAAAAGGCATCCTCCTATATACAAATGTCCCAAATGGGCAAGTAAAGGTGGTCTTCTCTTGATCGTCCGGGTAGACAGGTACTTGGTTATATCCAGAATATCCATCTAAGAAGCAGTAGAAACCTTGACCAGCCAACCGTTCCAAAATTTGATCTATGAAAGGTAGAGGGAAATGGTCCTTCCTAGTCATTGAATTAAGTTTTCTATAGTCAATGCACACGCGCCAACCCGTGGTTGTGCGTGTTTGTATTAATTCTCCTTCCGTATTCTCAATCACAGTGATATCTGATTTCTTGGGTACCACTTGTGTCGGACTAACCCACTTACTATCAGAAATTGGATAAATGATTCCGGCATCTAATAACTTCACCACTTCTTTCTTGACTACCTCCTTCATGTTAGGATTGAGTCTTCTTTGCATTTCTCGGGTGGGCTTTGCATCATCTTCGAGATGAATTCGATGCATGCAAACAGAGGGGTCAATCCCTTTCAAATCGGCTACAGACCATCCTATGGCATGTTTATTTTCTTCTAGCACCCTCAAAAGTTTACCCTCCTGTTCAGTAGATAAGTTGGCTGCGATAATTACAGGGAGGCTATCTTCTGGTCCTAGAAAGGCATACTTAAGATTTGTTGGAAGTGGCTTTAACTCAAGTTTAGGTGGTGAATCAATGGAAGGACAAAGTGGCGCGCTAGCAATGGGAGGAAGAGGTTCAGGTCGGCTCTTCCAAGGAAGGGAACTCACAGGAGATTGATTGTCAAGTAAGATGTTAACTTCTTCTATGGCCTTGTCTATATCAAAGTTGTCAATGTCAAAATGGCCCAGACATGCCTCTAAGGGGTCATCTGCTAAGATATAGGGAAGGGCTTCCTCTACAAGATCATCCATTTCGTCAATTAGGCAACACTCGTCTTCCCTCACATGTTGGTCAGCGGCATGAAACACATTCAATTTAATTTTCATGTTCCCAAATGATATATCCATTGCCCCAGTTCTACAATTGATGCATGCATTGGCTGTCGCTAAAAAGGGACGACCAAGAATCACAGGGATTTGTTTTTTTAGGTTGGGCACATGTTCCATGTCAAGGACGATAAAATCTACTGGAAAATAGAATTTGTCTACCTTGACAAGAACATCTTCAATCATCCCCCGTGGTATCTTCACAGATCGATCAGCCAATTGTAAGGACACCGAGGTAGGTTTTAATTCACCTAACCCAAATTTCTCATAGACTGAATAGGGTAGAAGATTCACACTTGCCCCTAGATCTAAGAGTGCTCGGTCAATGGAGTTATCTCCTATGACACAGGAAATAGTGGGAGCGCCAGGATCTTTGAATTTTGGAGGGGTGTTGTATTGGAGAATGGAACTTACCTGTTCAGTAAGTAAGACCTTTTTAGGCACATGTATCCTAGATTTTCGCTTTTGGGTGCAAAGGTCTTTGAGAAATTTGGCATAGGAGGGAACTTGTTTGATGGCATCAAGGAGTGGGAGGTTGATTTTAACTTGTTTGAAGACCTCCATCATCTCTTCTAATGAAGTTCTCTTCTTGTTAAAGGGGGAGGGTGCATTAAGTGCTTCAGGAAATGGAGCCTTTGGAATGTGGGTTGTGGCAGATGGTGGACTAGCTGAAGAAGGTTTTGGGTTTTCATGTGATACATTCTTCTCTTCTTCTTCTCCTTCTTTATTGTTACCCTCCCCAACCTTATTATCTATTATACGTCCACTCCTTAGGGTAGTCAAAGCATTAGCTTGCTCATGATTTAGTTGAGTTTCTTGAGTCACATATTGTCCCCTAGGATTACTCATTGGTTGACTTGGAAGCTTGCCTTCCTCTTGCTTGTTTAATGCATTAGCTAGTTGACCCATTTGGGATTCTAGCTTAGCAATTGATCGCGTGTGAGAGTGCAATAGTTGTGTGTTTGCCTCCAAACCTTGAAGGGCAGTCAACACCTTCTCCTCAAAGGCTGTATTTCTTTGGGTTGGAGGAGGAGGATGCTGAAATTGGGTTGAGGGACGGTAGGGATGAAAATTCTGAGGGTTTTGAAAATTTTGGGAGAAGGGTTGGGAGGTATTAGAAGCTTGCTGCCTCCAAGAAAAATTTGGATGATTCCGCCATTCCGGATTATGTGTATTGAAAAATGGATCATTACCCGGTCTGGGCTGTGTTTGGGCAGCATTGATGTGTTCTTGCACGAGTTCGGGATATTGGGGTGCTGAGGGGCACTCATGAATAGGATGCGATGGGCTAGAATAGATAGCACACACTTGTGCTTGGAAAGAGCTAACGACATGTCCTCCTATCATTAGTTGGTCAATCTTATGGGACAATGCATCTACCTTGCTAGACAGGTCCGTAGAATGACTTATTTCACAAATGGCCCCTTTTCTTTGAAAATTCGGGGATGCTTGACGAGAACATGAAGCATGGTGGAGGGAGTTTTCATTAAGATTTTCAAATAATTGCCATGCTTCATGCTCATTTCGAAGCATGAAAGTCCCCCCACATGCAGCATCGATCATCTGACGGTTTCGTTCCGTCAAACCGTCATAGAAACATTGCACTAGCTGCCACTTAGGTATTTGATGATGGGGGCATTTACGGATTAGGTCCCGAAATCTCTCCCAAGTTTCATGAAATTCTTCTCCCTCGGTTTGGGAGAAGCTTGTAATGGCACGTCTAAACTGGTTCGTTCTTCCTATAGGAAAGTATTTTTTAAGGAATTCTTGTTGCATTTGATCCCAAGAACGAGTTGAGTTAGCTTCTAAAGAATTCAGCCATTGTTTGGCTCTATCTTTAAGGGAGAAGGGGAATAACCTAAGTTTTAAAGCATCATCAGTGAAATTTTGAATCTTGACAGTGGTGCAAATCTCAAGGAATTCATCTAGGTGTTTATATGGGTCTTCATTGGTGAGCCCATAAAAAGATGGAAGCATTTGGATCATACTAGACTTTATTTCATATTGTACCGCTGCTACTTCAGGTAATCGAATGCAAGATGGGAAAGTGTAAATGGTGGGAGTAAAGTACTCCCTCAGGAGTTTGGGTTGTTCTTCAGCCATCTCAGGAGGTAGGGATGATTCTAATGTTTTGATCTTAGCTCGAATATTCCTAAGGGTTCGTTCTATTTCAGGGTCAAAAGGTAATAGCTCACGTACTCTAGAACGACTTCCTTGCATACATTAGTACTCGATCAGTCAAGCATGCAATAAAAGAAAAACACATCAGTCCTAGTCTTTGTCCTAAAATCACTAGACAGCTCCTAACTGGTTTGAAGAGGGCACCTAAGCTTCCAATCCGGTCTAATGAACCGAGTTGACCAGGTAAGCTCCCAGGTAAGTGGAGGGGTCACGATGCGTTCGCAAAGGTCCCACTTAAAACCCACTTGCCTCGAACAGATGAACTGTCTCCCTTATAGGGACAAAGCTTGCCTAGACATCAACTAAGCCACAGAGCGAAATTGGTGCAACTTTCGGTGATCTTCGTCCTATTGAGCTCGAATGTCCCTAGGGGCCAATGTCTAATTGATTTTAATTAAAGATGACACTATGTGAGATTGAGTTCACCTAAGTTGGGCAAGAGTCCGGTGATGAAATCCGGCTCTTATCTTGTTGGGGTGATTGCCCTTACTATGTGCAAATTGATTTGTGTATGTGTATCAAGCATGCATTCACAATTTTGTTATAATTAAAATCAAACAATCACCACAAAATTTCAAGCCAATAATTAATTTAAACAAGAAAAGTTTAGAGGTTACCAAAGGGAATTTCCCCAGCAATTTAATTTTTTTTTTTTTTTTGCAAACCTCTACAGCATTTCTTTTCCGGCAGTTCTCCTTTTGATCATCCCAGATTTTTTTTTTTCGATTCCTGATAAAAAAAAATAAATAAAAATTAGTAAGGGAGAAAAAAAGAAGATAAGAAAAGTAACAATAATAGAAATTTTTTTTAATTTTTTTTAATTTTTTAAATAATTTTTTTTTAATAAGAAAAATAACTATGCTAGCAATCCCCGGCAACAGCGCCAAAAATTGATCGGTTATTTCAATTTTGAAAATAAACCACGCAATAGCACGTATCCTGTAGGATAGTGATTACGGGTGTCGGTCCACAGGGATTGAAGAATAAGTTATTTTTCTTTTAAAAATAAATCAAAAAGAAGGATTTGCTAACTTGATTCAACTAAATCAAACTATGAGTACGGATTGAAATTTTATCAAAGTAAATAGATCTAGGGTTTGGAATCCACCACATAGCATTGCATCAAGGATTGTGTTCTTAATTTTTATCTTTTGGAGAGACATGCAATTTTGGCTACAAGCCTTTTAAAATAAAAGCATACATAGTTTTAGGAAGATCCATCTTCGGTGTAGCATGAAGTGTCTACCTAAGTATGCTAATCTAGGATGCAGCACACCTCATCTTCCTAGGCATGGATCATCTTAGACTACTTTAGCAAACATGAATAATAAATGGCATGCTCAAAGTTTAAACATCATAAAAAATATTTCATTGAAGATAATAATTTAAACAAGCTCCAAAATAATAAAGAAAATAAGAACTACAATGCCCTGATACATTGCTAGGGCTTCATCCAGCCCTAGATTAGATGTTTAGCCGAGCATGGCTTCCGGATGACCTCCCATCTTCAAATGAAATTGATCACCTCCCATTATTCCCAAAATATCACAACTATTCTCTTTCCCCCCTCTCTCTTCTTTTTTTTTTTTTTCTTTCTCTCGGCTTTCTTCTTCTTCTTCTTCACCGAAACAGAGTATCCTCTGTTTCTTTCCTCCACCGAGCTCCCCTCTGCCACCGAACGCCCTCCTCCTTTTATAGTGGATGAATGGCGTCAATGGCGTGGCTGGATCTTGGGAGGGATCCGTGGAGCGTTTGATTGTAATGGCCGGAAATGAAGCCGGCCGCTGGATCGACGGGAGGTGGAGGGAAAAAGATGAGATGGCCGCGGGATCGATGGGAGGTGCTAATGCGGAGTATCTGGATCTCGGAGAAGCCAGGGACTGAGCTGTAGATGAATGCCGAGCTGGGTTTCCGGCAGTTGGGAGCCGATAACGGCTTGGTGCTATGGATGAATCCGGACGGAAAGATGTTGCAGGTGTCCGGGTGCTGTTGAATGATGAATTGGAAGCGTTACGATCGGAAGGAGAGGCGGGGGATCCGGTCGCTGGCTGCACCCCGTGGAACTCGTGCTGGAACGGGCTGATGCGGAGCATTTGATTTCCGACGATTGGAGCGGCTCGTTGATTGCAGCGGAGGAGTGATCGCCGGCGGAGCATCCGGGAATGAAGACGACGCCATGGCCGGATGCGGAAGATGCCCGGCTGATCTCCCTCTTGGATTTGGCACGCGGATGATGGGGGATCGAGTTGTTGTGAGCGAGGCAGGATCACGGGAAGGTTTGGCAGCGGGAGGAAGAAGATAAACAGTGGAATCTATTTATATATATTTATTTATTTATTTATTTATTTATTTATGTTTTTATTTATTTATTTTTTTATATATATATTTTTTTGTGCACTGTTCATATGAACAGTGAATACATTGCTTCTTCCCGAAATTATCATTATTTTTATTTTTATTTTTATTTTTATTTTATTATTTTTTTTTGTTTTAAATTATAAATTTTATATGAAGGCACGCAAGGAATTGACTTTGGATTTGAGGTGGATCATGATTGTTGATTTGCTTGAACTTGTTCTTGAGCCCAATGACATTTAATTCTTACTAAATCGCTTCAGATTGAACTCAACCAGATCAGACTGTGACTTAATAAAAGGGTTAATCAAATATTTTCCCATACAATCTAACCAGGACCAAAGCCCATTTAATTATACCCTTAGCTTGATTACAACTCCATCAGGTTAATAAATCGGATCAACACAATCTCCTCCTTATATGTTTTCCTGTAGTTTTCATGGAAGATTGCAACCAAGAGAGAGATAAGGCCAGAGTCTGATTTAAGAAAATAATTATTTACTTCTTACTATATTTTAAATTTATTATTCAATTTTATGGTAAAATACGTATTTATCAGTTTAAGAACATTGATAAGTGCTATGGAAAGATAACTAAGTTATAAATTATTCCGCACTTATCATTAACTTATAACATACTCTAGATAATTGCTTGTTAATCATCAAAATAACACTATCATCCTCAATCTCCCCCTTTTTGATGATTACAAAATAAAGAGTATGAGCCTATTGATACTTATCTTAAAATCAGTTTTTGAAAGGGCTTAACTTGCTGAATTTCAGCTTTTCATATATAAGAGTGAAGTCTCCCCCTATATCATTCAAATATTGCCAATTTGACTTTTTGAATTGCTCCCCCTTTCATTTATAATTCATTAAAGATGAAACTTCAAAAATTTGAGATAAAACATGAGTTTCAGGTTATGTATCGAGGTGTGAAAGGTGCGTGCCAAATTCTGAAATTCTATGTGCCAAATTCTGAAATTTGATAGAAATTTTTGACTTGATCATTTTCATTGTTGCAAATTGCTCCCCCTTGGATGTATATGCTTTCCTATATGATTTTCAATTTGTTTTACAAGTTATTTCGTTATTTCTCCTTCTTTCTTTACTTCTCCTCTTATCACTCTACCTTTACTTCTCCCCCTATTACTCTTTATTTACTTCTCCCCTTTTTGTTATCATCAAAGAGATGCATGGGAAAAGACACAATAAATAACAAACATTCAAACTTCATTGATCAAAATAGGAACATTTTAGTACATTCATGCCCAAAAACAAAAACAAATATAATGTTCCTTAATCAAAGTTTAAAGATACATGATAAAAGCAAAATACATATGAGAACTAGATATCCAGCCTAGGCTCTAAACAGAAATGCTAATATCAGCCTAGGGAGTGTCTAATAGCTGGGATCTAGTCCTCATCCTCCTAGTGTACGTGGCGAGGGGAGGTCGAGCCTGGAGAGACTGTGTCTGGCATGGAGCACGACGAGCTGGATGACTCTGTGCCAAAATCTCTGACTCAGCGGCCTGTGGCACAGATGGTCCATGGGTCTCTCTCTCTCTCCGGAGTGCTCCTATCTGCTGCCTCAGATCACTGATCTCAGCAGACATGATGTCCAGTCGGCTCGTCAGCCCATCAGTAATAGTCCTCGCCTGAGCTGACATACTATCTAATCTGCTCGTCAGCCCGTCAGTGATAGTCCTCGCCTAAGCTGACATGATCTCAGTCATCCTACTCCAGAACTCATCTGTATCTCTCGGAGGAACAGATGACGATGGTCCAGCCTCCGAAGGTGCAGTAGGATGATCCATATGCTCCTCATCCTCAGGGATAGGGTCTCCATGATCTGGTGCATCACCCTCTGGTGCCTCACCCTGAATCCCTGCTCCAGTATTAATCCACTGCCCGTTCACTTTCTCATATCCCATGCGTATAAGTATCCGTGCAGTGTATGTGTCAGTATGAAGCAGACTCCTGGATGCCTCCCCCTCAATAGATATACCGTGCTGTCGAAAAATTAACGTAAGTATCATACCATAAGGTAGTGATACTCTGGAGTTGCAGATCACTTTCCTCATCTGCTTCAGTATCATGGCCGGGAGATTCAGGGGAGTACCCTGAATAATATACTCCATTACTACTAGATCTCGCTCAGTGATGAGATCGAATCTCCCGCTCTTCGGAAATAAAATCCTATTTATAATGCTGAGCAGTAATCTCATTTCAGCAGAAAGAGAGCTAGCTATTACCTTCTCCGAAAAGTCGAAGTCCTCATTTTCCATTATCAACTGAAGGGCTCTCATCTTATTTTCAGGCTTTTCCGGAGTGGCTCCTTCGCAGGGCAGATGAAGTAGCTCACTCAAACTCTCCTCGGAAACTCGAACCCTTACTCCTCGAACTTCCGAAACAAGCCCTCCCATTCCAGTTTTAAGGAAGGCATAGAACTCCCGAACTAATCCGGGGTAGATCATCACATCTAGGGAGCAAAGATACTCCCAACCTTGCCTGTGGATCCATTCCCTCAACCTAAACCCTTCTTGATCAAAGAACTCAGAATGGATCCTTCTCCCCGTTGTAACCGGTCTCTCCGCAAATCTTGCAAGTATAACTGAGGGGGAAGGAGGAGGAGGTGGCTCCGCACGTGCCTCACATTGTGGAGACACGGTAGATGACTCCGTAGGTTGCCTTTCCTCACGTTGGATCCGTGAGACTCTTCCGGATCTCTTGGCTACGGCTCTTTTGGGTCCCATTTCTCCAAGATCTTAAGGTAATCTACTATTTGGAGGAGTTTGGAGGAGTTTGGAGAGTGGGGATTAGAGTATTCAGAAGAGGACAAGGGTAAACAGTGCCCTAATAGTGCTCTCGGGTCCCCCTTTAACAGTGGGGTCCCGACGTTGGGTCGACTCAAGAAATTTCTTGGGTCGACTCAACGTTGGGTCGACCCTATTCTGGGTTGGGTCGACCCAAGTGCAGAATTTTTCTTTTCTCTTCCTTTTTGCTTCTAAAAATTTTTCTTGCTTCCAATCCTTATAAATTCTTTCTGGGACAATGATACATGAGTAAGGAATCTATAGATAACAAGTTTGACTCATGTTTTATGGGTTTTTAGAAATTGGAGGAATGTATCATGAGACTACTTGCTCCCTTTTATATTTCTTCAATAAAAAGGATCACATATGCCTAATTCCCTCCTTAGCGTGCAGAATCTATCTTCACTCAAGGGTTTTGTAAATATGTCGGCTAATTATTTTTCAGTGCATATATGTTCAATACATATGTTTCCATTTTGCACATGATCCCTAATAAAATGATACCTTATTTCTATGTGTTTGGCTTTAGAATGCTGAACTGGATTTTTAGTAAGATTGATGGCACTAGTATTATCACATTTAATAGGAATATTATCTAGCTTAACTCCATAGCCCTCTAGTTGTTGCTTAAGCCATAGTACTTGAGCACAACAACTACCAGCAGCTATATATTCAGCTTCAGCTATGGACAGTGCCACTGAATTCTGCTTTTTGCTAAACCATGATACTAAATTATTTCCTAAGAATTGATATGTGCCACTTGTGCTCTTCCTATCTAATTTGCATCCGGCAAAATCAGCATCTGAATATGCAAGCAAATCTAGACAGGAGTCTCTTGAGTACCATAAACCTATATTGGTAGTTCCTCTTAAATATCTAAGGATTCTTTTAACAGCACTTAAATGTGACTCCTTAGGATCCGATTGGTATCTAGCATATATTCCTACACTAAATACGATGTCGGGTCTACTAGCAGTAAGGTAGAGCAAGGATCCAATTAGTCCTCTATAAAGCTTAATATCAATACTCTTCCCTTTTTCATCTTTGTCTAGCTTACTATTAGGATTCATTGGAGTGCCTACTCTCTTATGATTTTCATTCCCAAACTTCTTTAGTATTTCCTTTGTATACTTAGTTTGATGAATGAAAATGCCTTCCTTAGTTTGTTTGATTTGTAATCCTAGAAAGAAGCTTAGTTCTCCCATCAAACTCATTTCGAATTCTCCATGCATTAAATCAGCAAATTCTTTGTAAAGAGTATCATTTGTGGCACCAAAGATTATGTCATCTACATATATTTGAACCACTAATAGATTTTTGTCCTTTCTTTTGAGAAATAGTGTTTTATCTACATTTCCTCTACTAAAGTCATTATTAAGCAGAAATTTGCTTAATCGATCATACCAAGCCCTAGGAGCTTGCTTTAATCCATATAATGCCTTATGTAGTTTAAACACATGATTTGGCAATTCATGATTCTCAAAACCAGGAGTGTTGACCCCCTAATAGATTTTGATGAATACAAAACACTAGAGTAAAATTCCATTATATCTTAACAATTTAATTGAGGAATTCATGTGTTTTATTAAGAATATTGTTAAGAAATATCTAGGCAAGTTCCCATAATTTTTATGAATTTATTGAAGAATATTTTGAGTTAAAGAAAACAGATCAGGGACAGCCGAGACGTCTCCAGATAGTTTCAGAGACGTCTCTGGCACAAACAGGAAGAACCGGCACACTTGGAGACGTCCCCGACACCTGCCGAGTCGTCCCCGCGTTAGCGGAGTCGACTCTCTCAGTAGCGGAGTCGACTCTCTCAGTGGCGGCAGAAAGGCAGTTTTCAAGAGATATGCGCGAGACGTCCCCACAGTAAGCCGAGTCGTCCCCGCAAGTAAAAAGGAGACTTCCCGAGTCGTCCCCAAGATAGCGGAGACGGCTCTCTCAGGGTTTTCCAGAGAATAGTTTTTTGGTAATAAGGAAGCGGAGTCGACCCTGAGACAGCGGAGTCGTCCCCATGCATAAAGTGCAGACAACCCGAGACGTCCCCTGAAGGAGCGGAGTCGACTCTCTCAGGAAATTCCAGAGGACATGTTCTTCGGAGATAAAGAAGCGGAGTCGTCCCCAGATCAGTGGAGTCGTCCCCATTCAAAAAGTGCAAACAAGCCGAGACGTCCCCTGAAAGTGCCGAGTCGACCCCAGACAATGGAAAAAGTAAAATCTTGTAGCCGAGACGTCTCCCGTTGAAGCGGAGACGTCCCCGGAGCGACTGGAACGCGACTGACAGCTTTTCAGGTTTGGTTTGAATTTCAAATCCTTCTTTCTTTGTCTCTAACGGCTATATTTGCTTTTTGGGCTATAAAAGGGACCTCTTAAGTGCTTCTCAACAACTCTTCAAAAAAACCCAAAGCTAGATCATTCAAGAGAGAAGTAAGAAAGAAAAGTTCAAGGGAGTGAGTGCATTCAAGTGAAGAAATCAAGTGTTTTCAAGCTTCCCAAGTGATTTCAAGCTCAACCACTCTCATGCACTTGGGATTCCAAGCTCACACTCAATCCTACGCGCTCCACATCGGAAGAATCAATATCTCCCACGCTTCCAACGGCAAAACGATTCTTCCGGGTTCAATTGTTCATGATTGTTATATTTGCTTTTTAGAGCTTTTATTTTCTTTTGTAAACTCTTTCATAGTGGTGCTTGTTCCAGTCAAGGGACTTGGAACAAGGGAAAGGCGTCCCAAGCCTAAGTGAAATTGGGGGTTTTGGGTTTGTTGTGAGCCCGGTGTAAAACAACGAGTTGGGTAGTGAACTCGCAAAACTACCGTACTGTAATCGTGGATTATAGTGGAAATTCCCAAAGGTGATTTGGGGAGTGGATGTAGGAGCAGTGGAAGCTCCGAACCACTATAAAACCTTGTGTTTGCGATTGACCTTTCTCATTCTTCCTTCTTTACGTTAGTGCATATATTCGTGTGTTTTATTTTTTAATTAGTCAAAAGTTTTTAAAACACCCAATTCACCCCCCTCTTGGGTGACCATCTCTGGGCAACAAGTGGTATCAGAGCGGGTGCTCTGTGTATTTCTTGAAAGACCTAACCGTCTTAGTCAAAGATCTAGATGGCAACACCCTTTAACAATGTTCCTGCCGAGGGGCAAGCAACCAATAGACCTCCACTCTTCAATGGGACAAATTATACCTATTGGAAGACTAGAATGATAATCTTCATTCAAGCACAAGACTATGCCTTGTGGAGGGTTATAGTCAAGGGACCACAAGAACCATCACATGTGGTTAATGGCATTCGAGTTCCCAAACCTGAGGAGGATTGGGATGAGAATGATGATAGGATGGCTCAACTCAATTCTAGAGCCATGAACTCACTATTTTGTTCTTTAGATGTAAATGAGTTCAATAGAGTCTCTACATGTAGTTCCGCTAAGGAAATATGGGATAGGCTTGAAGTTACCCACGAGGGTACAAATCAAGTCAAAGAGTCCAAAGTGAACATTCTAGTTCACAAATATGAATTGTTTAAGATGGAACCTAATGAAACCATCACATGCATGTTTACACGTTTTACCGAAATTATTAATGGCCTAAAAAGCTTGGGCAAATCTTACACTAACCCCGAACTTGTGAGTAAAATTCTCAGGTCACTGCCAAAAGCATGGGAAGCAAAGGTCACGGCGATTGTAGAAGCCAAAGACCTCAACACTTTGGGGCTAGAACAACTCTTGGGCTCATTGATGACGCATGAGCTCACGATGAAGCAGCATGAAGAAGAGTTGCCAAAGAAAAAGACAATCGCACTCAAGGCTACCTCAAGTGTATGTGAAGAAGAGAGCAGTGAGAGTGAAGAAGAAAGTCAAGATGAGGACTTGGGTTTAATAGTAAGGAAGTTTAAAAAATTCATGAGAAGAAAGAAACCCTTCCCAAGAAAGAAATTTGGAGGGAGAAATGATTGGGAAAAAGAAAAGGAAAAAGAAAGAGACCCAATCGTATGCTATGATTGCAAGAGACCGGGACATATTCATTCCGAATGCCCTCAACAAAAGAAGTATTTTGTAAAGAAGAAGAAGAAGGCATTGAAGGCAACATGGGATGATAGTGACACATCATCCTCCGAGGAAGAGAAGGAAGAGACCGCCAATCTATGCTTCATGGCGTTCGAAGACGACGAGGTATGTCAAAACCCAACCATAAATTTTACTTTAGAAGAATTATATGAGGCTTTTCAAGAACTTATGGGTGATTGTAGTATGTTAGGAGCAAAGAATAAAGAATTAAAAGCCTCCAATCAAAAACTAAAGGAAAATATTGAAAACTTATTAATTGAAAAGGAGAGCATTAAAAATATTGACACTACTAACCTAGAAATCAAAAATTCAAAACTGAGCATTGAAAATGAAAAGGCAAAAACACTAATTAAGGAATTAAATCTAAAAGTAAAATCCCTACTCGATAATAATACCTCACTTGTACAAAATGTTGAATCTCTTAAAAAGGATAAGGAAGAACTAGTCAAAGAAAATTTGAATCTTAAGAATGAGGTACATAAATACAAACTAATTGTTGAAAAATTTACACAAAGCTCTGAAAAATTAAATCTTATTCTTTCAAATCAAAGAGCTGTTTTTAATAAAGCCGGATTAGGATATAAAACTAATGAGCAACAAAAGTATCTAAAGAATTTCTTTGTAAAAGCAAAAGACGTAAAAACTGAAAAACCAACATGCTTTCTTTGTAAAAAGAATGGACATAAAGCCTACTCTTGTATTCAAAGAAAAATCCAAACTAACAAGAATACATTTGTAAAAGCTAAAAGCATAACTAAAGTATGGGTGCCTAAGGGAACCAACTACACTAACCACGAAGGACCCAAGAAAACTTGGGTACCTAAGAGCTTCACATGATCATTTTGCAGGTATGCCTTGCAGCCGGGAATAAAAAGAGAATGTGGTATCTTGATAGTGGTTGCTCAAGGCATATGACCGGTGACAAGAGTCTCTTCGTCACCTTGGAATCAAAAGAAGGAGGAGTAGTCACATTTGGAGACAATGCTAAAGGCCGAATTATTGGTGTTGGTAAAATCTCCATATCACCCTCCTCATTTATTGATAATGTATTGTTAGTTAATGGACTAAAACATAATTTGTTAAGTATAAGTCAATTTTGTGACAAGGGCTTTAAAGTATCATTTGAATCATCACTATGCATAATTAGTAGTCCATTTGACAATGAGATCATACTCACAGGACATAGGCATGGAAATGTTTACATGGTAGATCTTGATGATCTCACCATGAAGGATGGCCAATGTCTTGTAGCCATGAATCCCAAAGTCAATGAGACTAGTTGGTTATGGCATCGTAGGTTAGGGCAAGCTAGCATGGATTTAATCTCAAAATTAATTACAAAGGATCTAGTCAAAGGTCTACCAAAAATAGACTTTGAAAAGAATAAAATCTGTGCTGCATGTCAATTAGGGAAACAAACAAGAAGTTCTTTCAAGTCTAAGAACATAGTTTCAACATCAAAACCCTTAGAACTAATTCACATGGATTTGTTTGGACCCACTAGAACTGCTAGTCTAGGGGGTAAGAAATTTGGTCTTGTAATTGTTGATGATTTTTCACGTTTTACATGGGTTTCATTTCTTGCACACAAAGATGAGTCCTTTCCCGCTTTTATCAAGTTTCATAATAGGGTTTCAAATGAACTCAATCTTAAACTAAAAGCAATTAGGAGTGATCATGGTACCGAGTTTGAAAATCAGTATTTTGAAAAATTTTGTGAAGAAAATGGTATCAATCACAACTTCTCGGCACCTAGGACACCCCAACAAAATGGGGTGGTAGAAAGGAAGAATCGCACACTAGCAGATATGGCTCGTACCATGTTGTGCGAATCGGATCTACCAAAGTATTTTTGGGCTGAAGCAATAAATACTTCATGTTATATCTTAAATCGTGCTTTAGTTAGATCCATCTTAAAGAAAACACCGTATGAGTTGATAAAAGGTAAGAAACCAAATATAAGTTATTTTCATGTTTTCGGTTGTCGATGCTTTATTTTGAACAATGGAAAGGACAATCTCAGTAAATTTAGTGCTAAATCAGATGAGGGGATCTTCTTAGGTTACTCCTCATCTAGTAGAGCATACAGGGTCTTCAACAAGAGAACTCTCGTTGTTGAAGAATCCATTCATGTTGTTTTTGATGAAACTAATGGAGATTCTTCTAGAAAAGAAGAAGATGGTGATGTAGGTATACTTGAAGACCAAATGAAGGAACTCTCCACTCAAGACAAACAACATGAGGATGAGATCAAAGAAGATACAAATCAGCGAGATGAAGAAGATCAACCTCCATCAAGAAATCAAGATCTTCCTAAAGAATGGAGGTATGCACATGGTCATCCAAAGGATCTAATCCTTGGTGATCCGTCACAAGGTATAAGAACTAGATCCTCTTTAAGAAACACTAGTAATTATCTTGCTTTCGTTTCACAAATAGAGCCTAAATCACTAGAAGAAGCTGAAAAAGATGATAATTGGATGAATGCTATGCAAGAGGAATTAAACCAATTCGAAAGAAATGAAGTTTGGACTCTAATGAAAAGACCCCCTAATGTTTCAATTATAGGCACCAAATGGGTATATAGAAATAAACTAGATGAAGATGGGATAGTAATAAGAAACAAAGCTAGGCTAGTGGCCAAAGGATATAATCAGGAGGAAGGAATAGATTTTGATGAAACTTTTGCTCCTGTTGCTAGGTTAGAGGCTATTAGACTGCTTTTAGCATATGCATGCTTCATGGATTTTAAACTCTATCAAATGGATGTAAAAAGTGCATTCTTAAATGGCTATATAATGGAGGAAGTTTATGTAGGACAACCTCCAGGTTTTGAAAAACACTTACATCCAGATTATGTGTATAAATTGCATAAAGCATTGTATGGACTTAAGCAAGCTCCTAGGGCATGGTATGAAAGATTAAGTAATTTTCTAATTGAGAACAAATTTAAGAGAGGAAATGTAGACAAAACCCTCTTTATTAAAAGAAAAGGAAATGACTTATTGCTTGTACAAATTTATGTGGATGATATAATTTTTGGTGCTACTAATGATAGTCTTTGTCAAGAGTTTGCCAAGCTTATGCAGGGAGAATTTGAAATGAGCATGATGGGTGAGCTCAATTTCTTCCTTGGGCTGCAAATAAAACAATCAGAGGAAGGCATCTTCATCAGTCAGACCAAGTATATCAAAGAAATGTTGGAGAAATTCAAGATGAAGGATGCAAAAGAAATCAGCACACCCATGGGCTCAAGTTGCAAGCTTGACAAAGATGAAAAAGGTAAAAGTATAGACTGCAAATTATACAGAGGTATGATAGGCTCTTTACTTTACCTTACTGCTAGTAGACCAGATATATTATTTAGTGTTTGTATGTGTGCTAGATACCAAGCATGTCCTAAGGAATCACACTTGCAAGCTGTTAAGAGAATTTTTAGATATCTAGTAGGGACATCTAATGTAGGCTTATGGTATTCTAAACAATCTGACATAAATTTAATTGCTTATTCCGATGCTGATTTTGCCGGGTGCAAACTCGACAGAAAAAGCACAAGTGGCACATGTCAATTCTTGGGTGCTAATTTGGTTTCTTGGTTTAGCAAGAAACAAAATTCAGTTGCCTTGTCCACAGCTGAGGCTGAGTACATTGCAGCTGGAAGCTGTTGTGCCCAAGTTCTTTGGATTAAGCAACAACTTGAAGACTTCGGTATCAAAATGGATAATATACCAATTAAGTGTGATAATACAAGTGCAATTAACTTAACAAAAAATCCTGTCCAACACTCTAAGTCAAAGCATATAGAGATTAGGCATCATTTTATTAGGGATCATGTGCTGAAAAATGATGTGATGATTGAATATGTATGTACTGAAAATCAATTAGCTGATATCTTTACAAAGCCCCTTTGTAAAGAAAGATTCAATTTCTTAAGGAATGCTTTGAGCTTGTATGATCCTAGCAAATGAATTGAACTTGTATTGCATTGTTTGCTGCGCAAACTAGTAATCAACCTCAAGGTAAACATAAGTGAAAACATGAATTCATGTAAGCTAAATGACGAACTGTTTGACTTTCCGGAGGATGGTTACCCTCCCTTGGACTCTTCATGGAGATATTTTCAGAGCCTATTTCATAGGTATTCGAAATTTGGTCAAACACTCCTCATTTCAATATTAATAATTCAAAAATCATTATCAAATTATTATAGGATGTATCATTAAGGGGGAGAATCACAAACAAATTCACTCTAAGTTTATCAAAAGAGATCATGTTGATTAGGATGATTTAACAGAAATTGGGAGAAGATAGAATACAGTCTGAAATTTTTCAGTGCCGGAGACGTCTCTGGCAAATCGCAGAGACGTCCACCCAGGGGAGACGTCTCGCCTTAGTCGCGGAGACGTCTCGGGGACCGAATGAGGGCTTTTTAAATAGGTCGAAATCGCTCGAGCCGACTCGAGCTTTCTCCTTCATTCCCGACCAAAACGAAAAACCCTAGCCTCCATTTGCTCTCCACATCAAATCCTAGCCTCCATTTGCTCTACATCACAAACCCTAGCATCCATGGCACCAAAGAAGGCTAGGACGACCCGTGGAAGGCGACCTAGGGTAGCGGCCGACGGTGAGGAACGACGGGAAGAACCCTCCGCGCCGTCTCCTCCGGTTGCTCCGCCAACCACGACTATTTCCTGTGCAAATCGCACAGTCACGACAGGAAGGTACATAGATTTCTCCTTTTTAGATCATGAGGGGTTCTCTATTGGAGAGAGACTCCGAGCCCAAGGGTGGGAGCACCTTTATACCCTAAATACCTTGACCTACCCCGGCCTAGTTAGAGAACTTTTTAGCAATATGGCCTTAGGGGACCTAGGGTACACTGGATATGTCCAAGGGACATTAGTAGAAGTCAATGAAGATGTCCTATCCACTGTCCTACAAATTCCTAGGGACGGTGAGGCTCCAACCTCACATCCCCAAAGGGAGTCAACCCTAAATTTACTTTTAGGAAGAGAGGACTGCGGCCCTCTTGATGTTGTCAATTCCCAGGACCTAAATGCAGAGATGAGACTTCTCTTAAGTATTGTCAACCGGGTCCTATTTCCTAAAACCGGTCGCTTCGATTTTGTTTCGGAGCGAGACTTAGTTATAATGCACCACATCCTACTAGGGATCCCTCTAAACCTCCCTAGACTCATGCTAAATTACATTGCCCTATGTCATAGGTATTCTAGGTTTAGTATACCCTATGGCATGATCTTTACCTTAATCTTTGAACACTTCAAGGTTCCCATTCCAACAAATGAACCTGCAAAGCCCTTGAGAAACACCGACTATTACAATGAGGGCACAATGAGAAGAATGGAATTTCATAAGATAGATAGATCGTGGGTCAAGGTACCAAAGAGAAAAACCCAAATCCTAGAGCCTGAGATCCCACATCATGAGTCTGACCATCACTCTCCTCCACCTAGCCACATGGATATCCCTGATATTCCCTCCAGCTCAGCTGGACCTTCCACATCCATGCCACCACCTCCTCCAGTTAGTGGGCCCTCCTTTCTATCAGAGGATCAGATGTGCACCTTAGCATCTGCCATTTGCCAGCAGATGAGGGAGGAGATGAGATCCATGATCTCCACAGAGTTGGCCCCCATCAGAGCTTCACATGAAGGGCTTCTACAAGAGATGAAGGATATTAGAAGTCAAATTGAAGCTACAACACAAGAAATAATTGGTGTGGGTGCCACCCAAACCATCAGATCATTAGAGCTCAAGGACAGCTTGAAGAGCATTTCCAAGAGTCTTAAAGAGCTAACAAAACCAGATGGCAATGTGAGCACCTTAGTTGCCCAACTCAGAGGAAGAATTGAAATGGCAACTATAGAGTTTGAGGCACTTGTGGCAGGTTTCCACAAGTCACAGGGAGATCAATTTAAGACCCTCATGGATTCCATTCATAGATGCAGCTTGTAAAGTTTATGAACAAAATACAGCTGGTAGGGGCCATGAGCAACGTCGCCGATGATGGATATCTTGTAGGATCTTCTTTTTGTAAATCCTTGGCTATTTTGAAACACTTTTGTATTAGAAATCAATACTTGTAATGATTTCTTCTTTTTGACTATGTACTGACTTCAAAGGTTCACAATGATACATGAATACAATCCCTTTTGAAAACTGTGTACATTGCCAACTCTATGTATGTGTTTCTATGAATGTGAATGTGCCTCTTGATGTGTCATAAGAATCTCATAACATACATTAAGTATTCAGATTTGGCACAACGTATCAAAGCATCTGAAACAGGGGGAGTAAAATGAACACTGAATATATTGAATATAGAGATAATTTGTCCCCTTCATTGTTGATGACAAAAAGGGGGAGTAGATATTGAATGTAGAGATATTGAAAGGGGGGAGCAGTTATATATATGGATATTGAATATGGAATGCAAAATTTATAATCATACTCCAAAGTTGATTTAGAAAAGATAAAATTGAAGAATATTGACCTTAAGATAATTGCCCTTCTGGAAAAGAAAGGGGGAGTCAAAAAGAATCTAGCTTTCAATTATCCTCAGCATCAATACTTCATTTTAACTTGATTCAAATTCAGTTGATATGCTAAAATCATTTAAGAACTATAAAGATCAATCTTATGCACAAGGAAAGAACTGAAAATTGAATACTTTGAGTGATGCACATTGTATCTAGTTCTAATCAAAACATTATACTTGTACATCTGATCAAATACTGTGTATATGTTTAAATCTCAAATTTTGCATATACTCAGTATTTTGTCATCATCAAAAAGGGGGAGATTGTTGACCCCCTAATAGATTTTGATGAATACAAAACACTAGAGTAAAATTCCATTATATCTTAACAATTTAATTGAGGAATTCATGTGTTTTATTAAGAATATTGTTAAGAAATGTCTAGGCAAGTTCCCATAATTTTTATGAATTTATTGAAGAATATTTTGAGTTAAAGAAAACAGATCAGGGACAGCCGAGACGTCTCCAGATAGTTTCAGAGACGTCTCTGGCACAAACAGGAAGAACCGGCACACTTGGAGACGTCCCCGACACCTGCCGAGTCGTCCCCGCGTTAGCGGAGTCGACTCTCTCAGTAGCGGAGTCGACTCTCTCAGTGGCGGCAGAAAGGCAGTTTTCAAGAGATATGCGCGAGACGTCCCCACAGTAAGCCGAGTCGTCCCCGCAAGTAAAAAGGAGACTTCCCGAGTCGTCCCCACGATAGCGGAGACGGCTCTCTCAGGGTTTTCCAGAGAATAGTTTTTTGGTAATAAGGAAGCGGAGTCGACCCTGAGACAGCGGAGTCGTCCCCATGCATAAAGTGCAGACAACCCGAGACGTCCCCTGAAGGAGCGGAGTCGACTCTCTCAGGAAATTCCAGAGGACATGTTCTT
The DNA here is from genome assembly GCF_009389715.1 of Phoenix dactylifera. Lineage (NCBI taxonomy): Eukaryota > Viridiplantae > Streptophyta > Magnoliopsida > Arecales > Arecaceae > Phoenix > Phoenix dactylifera. Next base: position 415,349 of record NW_024067787.1, on the reverse strand, counting down.
CGGAGATAAAGAAGCGGAGTCGTCCCCAGATTAGCGGAGTCGTCCCCATTCAAAAAGTGCAAACAAGCCGAGACGTCCCCTGAAAGTGCCGAGTCGACCCCAGACAATGGAAAAAGTAAAATCTTGTAGCCGAGACGTCTCCCGTTGAAGCGGAGACATCCCCGGAGCGACTGGAACGCGACTGACAGCTTTTCAGGTTTGGTTTGAATTTCAAATCCTTCTTTCTTTGTCTCTAACGGCTATATTTGCTTTTTGGGCTATAAAAAGGGACCTCTTAAGTGCTTCTCAACAACTCTTCAAAAAAACCCAAAGCTAGATCATTCAAGAGAGAAGTAAGAAAGAAAAGTTCAAGGGAGTGAGTGCATTCAAGTGAAGAAATCAAGTGTTTTCAAGCTTCCCAAGTGATTTCAAGCTCAACCACTCTCGTGCACTTGGGATTCAAAGCTCACACTCAATCCTACGCGCTCCACATCGGAAGAATCAATATCTCCCACGCTTCCAACGGCAAAACGATTCTTCCGGGTTCAATTGTTCATAATTGTTATATTTGCTTTTTAGAGCTTTTATTTTCTTTTGTAAACTCTTTCATAGTGGTGCTTGTTCCAGTCAAGGGACTTGGAACAAGGGAAAGGCGTCCCAAGCCTAAGTGAAATTGGGGGTTTTGGGTTTGTTGTGAGCCCGGTGTAAAACAACGAGTTGGGTAGTGAACTCGCAAAACTACCGTACTGTAATCGTGGATTATAGTGGAAATTTTCAAAGGTGATTTGGGGAGTGGATGTAGGAGCAGTGGAAGCTCCGAATCACTATAAAACCTTGTGTTTGCGATTGACCTTTCTCATTCTTCCTTCTTTACGTTAGTGCATATATTCGTGTGTTTTATTTTTTAATTAGTCAAAAGTTTTTAAAACACCCAATTCACCCCCCTCTTGGGTGACCATCTCTGGGCAACAAGGAGGTTGTTCTACATATACTTCCTCCTCAATAAAACCATTTAAGAATGCACTCTTCACATCCATTTGATACAATTTGAAATTCATGAAACATGCAAAAGCTAGAAGTAATCTAATAGCCTCTAATCTAGCTATAGGAGCAAATGTTTCATCAAAATCTATTCCTTCTTCTTGATTGTATCCCTTAGCTACAAGTCTAGCCTTATTTCTTATAACTACTCCATTTTCATCTAATTTATTTCTAAATATCCATTTTGTTCCAATTACTGAGTTATGCTTTGGTCTTTCAGTTAATGTCCATACATTACTTCTTTTAAATTGATTTAATTCTTCTTGCATGGCATTTATCCAATTAGTATCTTTTTCAGCTTCTTCATAAGTCTTAGGTTCTAATTGTGAAACAAAAGCAAGATAATCATTTAAATTTCTAAGTGATGATCGAGTTCTTATCCCTTAAGATGGATCACCAATGATTAAGTCTTTAGGGTGTCCATATGCATACCTCCATTCCTTTGGCAAGTTTTGAGATTGTGGTGGCACGCAATCATCTCCCTTATCTTGAATTGGCACGTCATCAATATTCAACTTTTCAAAGTCGATAATTCCTATATCATCATCAACAATATTTTCTTTTCTGGCAGACTCACTATCAGACTCATCAAATATAATATTGACTGACTCTTCCACTACTAGAGTTCTTTTATTGAATACTCTGTATGCCCTGCTAGATGTGGAGTATCCTAAGAAGATACCTTCATCTGACTTGGCATCAAATTTACTTAGATCCTCCTTGCCATTGTTTAAGATGAAACATCTACATCCAAATACTTTAGGATATTTAGCAGTTGGTTTCTTATTCTTCCAAAGTTCATAAGGAGTTTTCTTGGTTATTGGTCGTATTAAAACTCGATTTAGAATATGGCAAGCAGTGCTTATAGCTTCAGCCCAAAAGTACTTTGGAAGATTTGACTCACACAACATCGTGCGTGCCATTTCTACCAATGTCCTATTTTTCCTTTCAACAACCCCATTTTGTTGAGGCGTTCTAGGTGCTGAAAATTGATGTGAAATACCATTTTTAGTGCAAAATTCTTCAAAGTGTTGATTTTTAAATTCAGTACCATGATCACTTCGAATTGCTACTAAGGTGAGTTTCTTTTCATTTATGATATTATTATATAGTTTCAAGAATTCTGAAAATGCTTCATTCTTATGTGCCAAAAATGAAACCCATGTATATCTTGAAAAATCATCAACAATAACTAGTCCATACTTTTTCCCTCCTAGACTCGCAGTTCTAGTGGGTCCAAATAAATCCATGTGTATAAGTTCAAAAGGCCTAGTTGTTGATACTATATTCTTTGATTTGAAAGATGATTTAGTTTGTTTTCCCAATGAACATGGTCCACAGATTTTGTCCTTTTCAAAAATCAATTTTGGCACATCCTTTATTAATTCCTTCTTGACTAGTTTTGAGATTAATTCCATACTAGCATGTCCTAGTCTACGATGCCAAAGCCAACTTGTTTCATTTTTCTTTTCTTCATTAGTAATTAAGCATAATCCATTTTTCTTGCCTAAATCATGAAGATCTACCAAGTATATATTTCTTTGCCTTTGTCCTACAAGTACAATGCTATTATCTTTAGGATTTGTGATTATGCATACAGATGCTTCAAATGTGACTTTAAACCCTTTATCACAAAATTGACTTATGCTAAGCAGATTATGTTTCAATCCCTTAGCTAATAAGACATTTTCTATAAAAATAGATGGAGTAATGAAAATTTTACCCTTTCCAATGATATGCCCTTTACCATTATCTCCATAGGTTACTACTCCACCCTTCTTTGATTCCAAGGTGACAAATTGATCTACGTCACCGGTCATGTGTCTTGAACAGCCGCTATCTAGATACCATCGTTTTTCCACTTTATCAGCTGCAAGACACCCCTGCAATCAAGATCAAGAAAGAGCTTTAGGTACCCAAACTATGTTGGGTCCTTTAGGGTTAGTACTTGATGTTCCTTTTGAAACCCAAACTTTTTTGAATTTAATCTTTTGATTATTACTTAATTTGTTTTGACTGGACTTTCTATAGTTACATTCATATGCTCTATGTCCTAATTTATTGCAGCAATGACAAGTAATATTTTCACTTTTAGCTTTTACAAAAATATTCTTTAAGAATTTTTGTTTCCTATTTGTTTTATATCCTAATCCAGCCTTATCATATACAGCTTTTTGACTATCAAGAATCATATTTAATTTGGTAGAACTAAGTGTAAATTTATCTACCAAGAATTTATATTTTTCAGCATCTTCTTTTAACTTGATATTTTCAGCAATTAGATTCTTGGTTTCATTTGTAAGTTTCCTACTTAATGTTTCATAGTTATGAGACAGTTTTAACTTATCTTTGATAAGAGATTGATTTTCTTCTTTTAGAACTTTATTTTTATTGATTAGTTTCTTATGTTCTTCCACGAGTTCTAAGAATGCATCATGTAATTCATCAACAGTAAAATCACAGTCAAGTTCAGAATCTACCTCATCGTCATTGGTCATATGACACATTTGGGCCGTCTCTTGATGATCTTCCTCTTCAGAACTTGACTCCTCACTTTCACTCCATTCAGCCATGAAGTTCTTCTTTTTCAGTTTTCTTGCCATCCATTTCAAATCTGGGCAATCTATCTTATAATGCCCGGGTTTGTTACACTCATAGCAAATAGGAGTTTCTTTTTTCTTTTCTTTGTCCTTACCTTTTCTTTGCTTGAGCTACCTTTGAGAAAATGTTTCTTTCTATAAAATCTATTCTTACCTCTCATAAATTTTCTGAATTTTCTTCCAAGCATAGCCATCCCTTCTTCATCAAATTCATCATCATCATCTGAATCTTCCGATTCAGTTTGTTGTTTAGGGGTGGTAGTCTTTAGGGCAATGGGCTTTCTTCTCTTAACCTCATCTTCCGAATTTTGCTTCATTGTCAACTCATGGGTCATTAGTGATCCTAGAAGCTCCTCTAATTGCAGTGTGTTGAGGTCCTTAGTGAAAGAGTAGATGCCCTACAAGCCAATCGCAATATGTATTGCGAAGAGTTTTTCTTTTGATTTGTCCAAATCATGTACATGACATTTAAATATGAATAAAGGCATTATATTTTATCATATGCTGTTGATTATATTTATGATAAACTCCTTAGATTAGGGCAATGGTTTTAAGACTATGATGAGATCATACTAGTGAGACTTAAAATCCTAAAATCCTAATCTTAAATATTCTCAGTCATTGGTACATTGAGTCGGGGTTCAATGATTACCGGAAAGACTGGCATGTCTTATGTATGCTCGATGCAGAGGATGATTGATCTCACAATCATTTGTGTGGAGACACTAATACAAAGATATGGGTGCTCATTAGAAGAATGAGTTCACTGAATTGACCTACAAAGAGAAATCTTATGAAGTCTTACTTACATGTCAAAAGATGATTCTTTTAGTGGGAGTTGTGCAACTGATCCTTTGACCTGAGATCACCATGGTATCTTGTGCACATGAACCTATGTTTTGGTTTACACTCATTCATGACAATAAGTTATGTACGAGGTCTTCTGGATATGGTGGATTGTGTACGAAGATTATGAGTAGGTCAACAAGGAATTAATCACTTCTAGTAAGAGAAGATAGCATCCTATTTATTCTAATCATATGATAATTCAGGAAGCCTTTGATCAAAGCAGAATGAAAATTAGAAAGAGTTTCTAATGTTTCATTATTTGAATTATCATTAAAAGATTGAGAAAAATATGAATATGAAATTGAGTTTGACATATATTCATACTCATATACATATTTGGGATGCAGTTTGATTAAAGGATTGAATTGCATGGTAACTTGCCACTGAAGGGTATTTTTGGTATTTCCACCAAATTTCATATTTTTCGGGTAGACATGACACGTTGCTAGACGTCAATCTTGTCTTATAGGTTTGATCGAACTAAAGAGTTTAATTCGATCATCAATTAGAAAGGACTCTAATTGTTAAGTTCGGGTTCGCGCAGTTTGGACTTAAATCGATTAGAAGAGTTCTAATCAAGTTGGGTCAACTCGCACTCACACCTATTGCTGGCTAAGTATGGAACCCAATGGGTCACACACAAGAAAACTTATCAAGGGTCTAATTGGATTAGATCATGTTTGCAAGATAAACATCCTAGCAGGTGTTGCAAACCTTAGCTCCTGATTCGAACTGGATTCGAATCTGATTCGAATTGGATTCGAATCTGATTCTTAATTGATCTAATTTGATTAGATCATATTCTAATATGGGTTAGCCAAGAGTTGGCACCTAAATTGGCTTGATTTGAGTCTAATTGGATTAGATTTGATAAAACATTTAATTTTGACCGTTGGATCAACATTTGGATGAAGAGAAGGATCAAATGGATGGCGCCATGGATTAGAGCCATTGGATCTTCATCATGGGATGATGGGAGATCATGATCTCGTGATGGACTTGTGATATTGACTTAGTCAACATCAGATGGCGTGAGAAAGAAGGGAATGCGGTGAATTTAGAATGGCGCCTCATGAAGAAGTGCCACTTGGATTGGATAAAGATGACACGTCATCATATCCTAACTACTTTCCCTTCAACCGCATCATTCTCTCTCTCCTTCTTTCTTATGGCGCCACCAATAAGGGCCTTTGGATCATCATCTAGCCTTGATCAATGGTTGAGAATGCTCCCTATTTTTCATGCGTGAGAAGAAATGAAGAGAGGCATGAGTACGGTGGATTTCATGAAGAGATGCTTAGGGAATGGATAAGGATGAAGCGCCATATCATAAGCACTTCATCTTATCCTAACTACTTCTGATATGCCCTCTCATCAAATGACACATCCCTTGATCTCACGCCCCTCTTCATGCATGAATGGATGGCTACAATGCATCCGTACGCCATCTATAAATAGGGAATGCTCCCGGTGTTTTCAAATCATCGGAAATCAATCCAACTCTCTCTCTCTCATATCCCTTCTTTCTTACATTAGTTTCTTTCTTTCTAACATTGCTTCTAGTGTGTCCTAAGCCAAGACAAGGTGGTCTTCATTAGGACAAAAGGATTAGAAGTGATTTTAGAAGGCTAAAGAAAAATAGAAAGGAAGAAAAGCAAGCCGTTAGAGTTCTTTAGAAGAATTCTACATTAAGGATCAAAAGTCTTTGGAGCTAAAGTCTTGATCAAGTTTTCGTGTGGATCATCATTGGAAGGCGGACACTTGGACGCCTCGTAGAGATTGTACACTTTGGATTAGCGTTTGAGGTATTCTACTAATTCTGCATTTATTTTATATTATTTGATTGTAATCATTAAGGTGATCTAGGCTTAAAAGGGTTTCATGCATAGGGACTTTATTAAGAAAATTTTAAAATCCCTAGCTTCCGCTGCCCATTATGACATGCTAGAACCCTTCAGTGGTATCAGAGCTATCCTTAATTGGTTCAATCAAATAATAATGCATGATGTATGATTATTAATTTACTATGAGATAGTAATGTCATATGCTTAATGAAATGCTGAAATATATGATTCATATATGATATGATATGTAATAAAATGTCATGATATGAAATTTTCCATATGAAAATATGTTGAAGCATGTTAATTAGTTGCTTATAATTTATACATGCTATGAGATAGCTATGATGCATGATAGCTTATTTTAGATATGTTAAATATATGTTACAATTAAAGAATGTGCTAGAGACTAGTAAGCCCTCAATAAAAATTATATTAAGTCATAGTGTTAAAAAAAATTTGAGCTAACCCATTCTAGAACAATTAATCTAATTGGTGTCTAAGGAAAGCACTAAAGGTGGTTACTTAATTAGGACCTTACTCTTTGAGTAAGGGGAGCCTCCCACCTGCTTACCTGGCCAATTGTTTGATTGTCTATTATGGATAAGCTTAATATTGATATAATACTATTGATAGCCTTCCTTCATGCCTCGATATTATTATGTCAAGATCCATGCTAGTTTGTTGTGCTAACACAAAACTTGCAATGGGGACTGATGTTATACTGTCTTGGTGCATTAAGATGCTTATGGCATATTTTAATATATTGCCTTGTTGTGCAACCACAAGGGCAATATTATTCGAATATGACTATATAGAAATGAAGGATTTGACTTAACTAAAATATTATTGTTTGTTGTGCTAACACAAGGCAATAAGTATTTTAAGAGGACAAGATAAAGTTGAGAATTGCATGAGATGCAATCGGAAAGAGTTTCCTACCTTTGAACTCATAAAGATTTGTTGTGTAACCACAAGGCTTTTTATGATGAATTAGGATCTCAACCCTACTAAGAAAAATTATATTTTCACGTTGTTGCCCAAGGTGACAACCCAAGAGGGGGGGGTGAATTGGGTCTTTTAAAACCTTTTAAACTACTTCTAATCTTTTAGATTAATTATGCTAAGTTGTATGGATGCTTAGTGAAGCTTAACCTTAGCAAGAGTATGATTCTAATCTAATCAACTATTAAGCAGTGGGTTCAATAAAAGATTAGTCTAATTTTGCCCTAGTATGCTATTCAATTTAATGATTGAGTAAATTGATTATGCTTGCAACTAAAGGATGCACGAAGAAGAGTTAAGCAAGCTTAATATCTAAGTAAGTGAGTGAGGAGGTCAGTCAACAAAGAGCATCACAAACACAACAAAAATATAGTGGTTCGGTGCACCCCAGCACCTACATCCACTCCCCAAGACCTCTTGGGAATTTCACTATAATCCTACCGATTACAGCCGGTTGTTTTACAAGCTCACAACCCAACTTGTTGTTTTACGAGCGCACAACGAACTCGGTCGGTTTTCCCAGGCTCACCGACTAGAACCACTCCGATTGTTTTCCCGGGCTCACAATCAAACCCTTACACGTTGGTTTTACCCTCGGCTCACCAACAAACCTAAACCCCGTTGGTTTTCCCTTTGGCTCACCAACAAACCTTACACCGTTGGTTTTCCCTTTGGCTCACCAACAAACCTTTACCCCTTGATTCAATCCCGTGATTGAATCAAGTTACAAGATATTATAACAAAGTTTAAGATAAATCAAAGCTTCTTAAACAAGCAAATATAACACTATAAGCAAATAGAGTAAAGTGAAGTCCTCAAACGAGTTTGGAAGATGAAGGAGCTCGACTTCTTCTTTACTTGACCCTCTTCTGATTTGGCACGAAGTGGAGGATCACTGAGGCAGCACACGGATGGAGAGGAAGCTTTGGGATTCACTTGGATGCTCTTCTTCCCTCTATTTCACTTTGAATGGCCCTTTTGTGCTTTTGGGAGATTTCCCTTGTAATCTGTTTGGAATCTCTTCCCTAAAAGTTCTCTCCCACTTCCATGAGTTCTCCCCTAGCTCTCTTCTTGTTTTTATAGCTTTAGATGGCGTGGAAACAAGAATATAGCCGTTAGAGACAAGAAAATATAGCCGTTGGAACCAGTCTGCACCTCCTGACAATATTACCGTTGGGATCGGAGTCGACTCGCGCGATCAGGAGTCGACTCGGCTGTAGCGGGAGTCGACTCAAGCTTTTCCGGAGTCGACTCGGCAACTGTTCCAAATTTGAATTTTGTCCACTCGAGTCGACTCGACTATCCTGGGAGTCGACTCGAATCCCAGAGTCCGAACTCCCGATCCTCTGTCTTTTGGCTCGTCCAGTCTTGGAGTCGACTCGAACTTCCTTGGAGTCGACTCGGCTCTCAGTTTTCGAAAGTTGGTCTTCTGCCATCTTAGTGTAGTGCTGCCTTGGAGTCGACTCGAGCTGTCTGGGAGTCGACTCGAATCTCAGAGTCGGAAAACTGATCCTCTGTATTTTGGAGCCGCGCTGCCTTGGAGTCGACTCGACTTGTCTTGGAGTCGACTCGCCTCTCAGAGACGAAAATACCGTCTTCTGTCTTGGGGTTGCGCTGTCTTTGGAGTCGACTCGGACTTTGTGGGAGTCGACTCGAATCTCAGTGTCCAAAAACTGCTTCTCTGAGTTTTCCCTTGTGTACCACTGAGAGTCGACTCTCGCTTTCTTTGGAGTCGACCCGACAACCATTGGAGTCGACTCGCATTCCTCAGGAGTCGACTCGAATCTCAGGGTCGAAAATCCCTCTCTGACTTTTCTGCCTTTTACACCCTGGAGTCGACTCGTTCTACTCTCGAGTTGACTCGCCAAGCATTGGAGTCGACTCGAATTCCTCAGGAGTCGACTCGAAGACTATTCTTTTAAATTTTCCTTGAATTTGCTCCTCCAATTTGAATCTTTTGAACTTGAGACTTGGGCCAATAACTTGTAGCTTTCTTCCAACTTTTCTTGAGTGCTTTTAGAGGCCTTCTTGTGTTCTTCCAACTTGCTATGTTCCTTGCAACATAAATATCTTTCTCCTTGCAACATAAACATTAGTATCTATACTTCAAGGTTTTGTGATCATCAAAATCAATCTATGAATCAATCTTTGGGTCATCAATCTCCCCCTTTTTGATGATGACAAAACTTGGAGTATATGCAATATAAAAGATATTGTTTTCTAGAAGTAATACATAGCTAAGTTGCATGAAGTAGAAAACATATATATTTGAAACATACTTCATGATACTGCTTTAGATTCAATCAGCTTAACACAATCAATTTAAGCTGATTTGTACTCAATACAAAAAGCATTATAAGCATATACTTAAATATTTCTCCCCCTTTTTGACAACATCAAAAAAAAAAAAATAGGGAAACATTAAGCACAAATATTTCTTTTCCTTATTGTACTCTGATTTGAATGTTGAATTATTGCAAGAATATGAATCATATAACTCAAGGCAATAATATTGGAATCAGATTAGTGAGCACAGATCAGAGCCAATTAAGATAATTTCAGAGCAGAACACATTGAATGTGATTTCAAGAAGTTTTCTAATTTGATACCACAGATAGTTTTCTAATCAAGTGTGGGTGGAATCTCTCTTAGGTTAATTCAAGAAGTACCACAAATGATATTCAATGAAAAGCACGAATGGAAGTCTAACATCTCTTCAATAATAAGTATGAAAGCTTGTTCATTTAAGATCTTTTGCCCAATCTATTAAGTGTTTTATCAACAGGAGAGCAATTTAATTAATTTTCAGAGTAACAGGTCAAAACCTATATATGTAAAAGACACATCATCATGTTGGATCATTAAGTCTTAATAACTTCAAAGTTCTTTAATGATAATAAGATCATTGGGGCACAAACACCAAAATATGAAATCATGCAACATGATTTCTTTAGAGACTTTCTTTTATCTCTGTAGAAAGTAAGCACAATTTGATACATAACAATATGAATTGGCACACAATTTAAGTTCTAAAGTTCAAGTCAATTACACGTTATTCTCCCCCTTTTTCATTAAGTTAGAGGCTCTCAAGATTTGTAATTTGGTTCATGAGTGATGCATAAGATATACTAACCAAATAACACGCCTCAAGGTGTATCATAAAGATTTTCAGATTTAAATTTCAGATGATACATATTGGAGAGTATTAGGATCACTTTTCATTTAGTATTCTTTCCCTCTCCTATAGATTCATGTAATTAAGTTCCATAAGACCTCTCCTTCTGAAATTTTCTTTCTCCCCCTCAATTGATCATTCCATTTAAGAGTTTAGAATCCTAAGATAATGTTCAACAAAATTGTCAATCTCAAAAATATATTTTCTATAAGTTTCAGCTTATTTTCATAAGACTCAAGGTTTGAGATAAGACAACCTTTATAGAACTCATCTCAAGGTAATTAAAGCATGTCTTGCAATATAAGGAGGTTCATCAATCCATAAAGTTCAAAGCATGCATCAAAATAAAGTGTCTTTGGGATAGGATACTGAATATCTAAAGCTCCCCCTCAAAAGATGCATTCTTCTTTAATCATTTTAAATTGTTGAATTTCAGATTATAGTGATAAACGTGAATAACACTGAAATTCTATGACATCGAGAATGTAGAGTAATCTAGTATTATTCAAAATTTGTAGCAATTACTCTTTCTAATCCTTTAAGAACAAGGTATGCTTCCTCTTCAACTTTGAGAAAATGTACTGAAATATTAATCAAAAATGATTCATTTGAAGCTCAGTTTCTTTCAAAACCATTTACATTTTCTTTCTTTTAGACTCATTTGAGTGAGGTGAAATATTTCTAGGCTTTAAGATCATTCACTATATTAATGGAAGTCTTTTATAATGTAGGAGGGAAAAACATATAGATGATCATTGAGGTATATATTTTATAAACTTCAATTTCTTAATCACAGTTTTTCAGCTATGTACACATGAAGCTCAATAAAATTTTAAATATTAAAATAAAGTCATATATTTAAAAATATTTGCTTGTAATCAAGATCATTGAAAGACACACCATTTAGACCAATATGAGTACACTTTGAAGATAAGAAATGATATGTTTCGGAAGTGTATCGGAGCGATCAAAATAAATTCTGTTTTTCTTACATTAACATTTTATTTAGTAATCATATGGAGTTTAAACTTTTATACAAAATCATATTCTGAATTTCATAAAGATTTTCAATAGAGGCTTTTTAAGTCATAGTTTGAGATATGTATCTTTCACATTGTGGCTCATCTTAAATTATTACAAAATAAGGATATTTTAACAAGTATTAGAACATTATGTATCAAAGTTAGGCAATTAGAAAGATAGATCAAAATCAATTTATTTTTCCTAAATAGAGATACTCTTCTCTTCTCCTTTCTACAATTTTATTCGACTTTCAGATTTTAGAGATGATTATGAATGACAAATCTGAAATTTCTTTTCAATAGAACCAAACAAAAGATGTTATGTAGCAATTCAAACATTCAAACAAATTGTCCAAGGATGAAGCATTACAAAACATTGAGAATCAATAAATCAAGACATCATACCATATGCAAAATATACCATGTGTTAAGTCATGCATTAAAATACTAAGTACAAGAATGTCAAGGATCAAAATCAATTCTTTTCAAATAAACTCCCCCTATTTATATATAATCTTGCACTGAGTTCATCCTTAAAGTATGTTTTCAAGTGTTTAAAAAATTGACTTGATTCTTCTTATATACTTTTATTAACTTTGTCTTTCATTTTTACTTTCTTATGCTCTATACTCTATTTGCTCCCTATCCGGTGGAGTTGGGAAGGGGCACGAGGTACTACCACTAGCCTCCCTCTTGTGCCGTCCCTAATATGCCCTACACCGAATAGTTGGGTCAAATAGTGCCGGGTACTACCACTAGCCTCCCCATTGGCACCATCCCTATGATAAGCAATATAGAAAGGTTAAACTATTTACTTTAAAACTCTCCCTCTATTTAAGTGTAATTCATTACGGATTTTATCCTTCCAAAAGAATGCTCACACAAGTGCTGAATATATTATGCTTGTTTTGCTTTTTCTTAAGATTGGAGTATTTGCCTTTACTTAGATTTTACTTCTCTTGAATAATATCCATTATCTTTTCTTTATCTCTCTTTCTCTTTGTTATTCTCAAGTAATTTACTTGAAAGAGCAGAATAAAGAAATAATCAAATGTATCATATAGAGGTATATCATGCAAACAACATTTTCATTATGCTCAAGAATTCATAGCTTCTCACAAGTCATTTTAAATCAAAAATTTTAAGCATAAACTTGTGTAGTTCATGGTTATGACATAGGCAAAGATATATTTTAGTTTGGGCAAACCATGAAACAATTTCTAAAAGCATAAGTCAATCAATACATATATATAGACATGATATCAAGGAATTAATAATTAAAGATTTTAACCATGCCATACTAAGATTTAAGTTATTGACTTTGCTCAATTAATTTATGAGAGAGGTATCTAGAATTACCAATCCATTCTGCATTCTTCAGTCAAATACCTACTAGATTTCTTATGTATGAACTTTTGGCTGAAGAAGGTCCTCTCTCTTGTTTGCATGAGAATGTTTATTGTATCTTACGTGGAGATATCCTTCAAGTTGAAATCTCTCATTTTCTTGCTCAAGGATCCTGCAAGCTCCTTTTCTTCCTTGAAAGAAAGTTATTAGTTTCTTCAAGATACAAAACATTCATCCACCATATTTTTAACTAGATGACTCGATATAAGATATGATACTAGTTGAATGTTGAGTCACTTTACTCAAGAGATTCCCTAAGTATAAGCAAGCACATATCACTTGAACTAAAGAGATGGTTTCATTAACCAATATGGTTCAAGTACAAGCATGTGAGACAATAGAATGATTTATCAAGATCAAATCAATTTCTTATTTTCAACATCAATTTAGCTTAGATTCTATTTGCTTAAGATAATTGTCAATAAGGCATGCTAGCTAAGTTTTGATCAAATTGCCTTAAACAATTGTTTCTATCAAAATTCAGATTATGATTCATTTGTTATCAATAAATTATGATTCATTAGAGTTAGATTGAAGTCTTGCACAAGGGCACATAATGATCACACAATCTGGTCTATTAGGTATATGATAAAATAATTATTCTATCATGCTTTTGATGCTTGTTCCAAATCACATATTGCTTTATCATATATGTAATGTGTAATCTTTAAATATGGTGGTTATTTTACATATATCTTCTTTAGTAAACACATAGGAGTCCTTATACACTCATTTGATATAATATAAAGCTCATAAAGCAAGCAAATGATAATGGTGATCTTTACTTTTAATCATGCAAGAATCTTATCAAGATCTATCTTATCTTTTCTTGATTTAGTCTTTTAATAGTCATCACTTTTTCCTTCATTAAGAGCATATCTGAAAAATCCAATTTGGTTCTAATTGTTAACAAGTTTTTCAGATTGTTATATGTAAGAGATTAACCATATACATACATAATTTAATTTTAGTATTTTGATAATAAATCAGTAGTCTCATAAAGAATAAGATACCTTGATATTTTTGCACCTAAAAACTTTTCATTGAATACTCTATATGCATTGCTTGATGAATGATATCCAAGGGTAGACATATCTCTATCAGATTTGGCATTATTTTCATAAGAGCATATTAAGCATAACATGTACGACTGAAAAATATGAAAGATATGCAATGGTTCATTTTCCATTTTTTTCAGAAGATCAAAATTTTCATCAAAAATAGATTTAATAGAAATCATATGTATGACAAGCAGTGATGATAGTCTTTTAAAAATTATTTAAGTAGATGACTATCATACATAATTGTCTTTTTCATTTCTTCAAGAATTCTATTAACCCCTTTTTACTTATGATGTCCATGGAGCTGAAATAATTGAATTTAATACTATTTTCTGTATAACCTTAATCTGGATTTTGGTTTTCAACACTGTGCCATGATCTTCACAGTTTGGAAACCTTTTTCATTTGAAACGCTTCTACAAGATTTAGTAAATACAGAAAAATACTTCAGTTTTATTCTCCAAGAACAAGTCCAATGTAAGCTTTTGAAGACTTAGAGATGGAAACAACATCTTTAGATTTAGAAATGATTTTTGTTTGTTTCCTTAGTTAGCATGCATAGCAAAACTTTGACCTTTAAGTAGATAATCTAAACAAGCCTATGGCAAGGTCTTTTGATATTAAGTACATACTAGCATGAGTTGATTCTATGTGCCAAGGATGGTTTCTTTAATCTTGGTATTCAAAAGCATACCAAGTACACATTATCATATTGATGATCAATAAAAATAATGCCATAGACAAAAATTCTTAATCAAGCATATAGAGGGTTCATAGAGTTATTTTTAATGAATTAATTAATCATTTAGCAACTTATCCAATAGTGAGTGGAGCATACAAAAAAAAATGAAGTGATTTGAATATATTTTCTTTTCATACCCAAAAAGACAAATATCACTTATATCACAAAAATGATTAATACTTTCAAGTTATGTTTTAATCAACTAATAAAGTAATTTCAATACGAGAAGATGTAAGAATTACTTATTTCATCCTTTCTTTCATTTAAATCATTCTTTTTAATTACATTTTAAATTCAATTCTTTAACACATGTCTAGAGCACCCATTGTTTAGATAACATCTTTCATTAGAACCTTGGATAGCTAGACATGCTTGCTGAAAGAATAATCATATTTTCAACTTAGGAACCCAAGCTCTTTTGGGTCCTTGTAGGTTAGCTATAATTGTTCCTTTTGGAACCCATATTCTCTTAATAGCTATTTTGTCCATGAATTTACAGATTTTAGGATTACAAGGGATGTATTTCTGTATCCTCTTGTTGAATTTAAACAAACTTAGATCGAACATGAGTAGTAGGAAAACTTTTAATTTTCTGTTTCTCCCTTTTTGGTTCATTAAATTTGTAATGTATAGATTTAGGGACAACAGAAGAGATTTTACTTAGCTTTTGTTTATGAGAATCTGTTTTAGAGTAATTAAAAACTGTTTTAACAAACATATTCTTAAAAGGTTTTTGGGTGTACCAAGGTTGATATCCTAATGTAACTTTATCAAATTCAGCTCCTTGATCATTTATCATTAGGTTCAATTTTTCAGAGCTGAGGGTAAATCTTTCAACAACAGGTTTTAATCTGTCAACTTCTTTAGTTAATCTTCTGTTATCTTCTGAAAGTAACTCATTGTTTTTCTTAAGTTTATCATGACTTTCAGTGAGAAGTTGATCTCTTTGATTTAGTTCTTGATTTTCTTTAATTAAGATTTCAGTTTTACTGGTTAGTTTCAGTTTTTCATCTATTAGAATTTGATTTTCAATCTTCAAGTTTTTGTTCTTACAAATAAGTTTCTTATATTCTAAATACAAATCAGAAAAGGCATCATGGAGTTCATCAAATGTAAAATTGCTTTCAGTTTCAGCATGTACCTCTTGTGCCACCAAGCATAGATTTTCAATATGATACTGCTCTCCTTCTACACATGATATTTCAGATTTGTTAGTGCATTCATATTTGTCTTCAAGCATATTCCATATTTCTTTAGCAGTCATGCAAGAAGATATGCAATTAAACTCATTCCTATCTAATGCACAATATAAAAGGTTCATGGCATCAGCATTCAATTGTGCTAAATCCTTTTCATTAAAAGTTTGAGAGAGTGTGTGAAGATCATTTATTATGATTTTCCATAAATAATAGTTTTGTGATTGAATAAAGATGCGCATGCGTATTTTCCAATGTGTATAGTTTATGCCATTAAATAGTGGTGGTGTATCAATTGATTGTCCTTCTCCTAGAAAACTATCTATTTGAGTTGTCATGATCTTTGGCTCTAGTCGGTTAAGACTACAAATAATATTTGAGCACCTGCTCTGATACCACTTGTTGCCCCAAGGTGACAACCCAAGAGGGGGGGGTGAATTGGGTCTTTTAAAACCTTTTAAAACTACTTCTAATCTTTTAGATTAATTATGCTAAGTTGTATGGATGCTTAGTGAAGCTTAACCTTAGCAAGAGTATGATTCTAATCTAATCAACTATTAAGCAGTGGGTTCAATAAAAGATTAGTCTAATTTTGCCCTAGTATGCTATTCAATTTAATGATTGAGTAAATTGATTATGCTTGCAACTAAAGGATGCACGAAGAAGAGTTAAGCAAGCTTAATATCTAAGTAAGTGAGTGAGGAGGTCAGTCAACAAAGAGCATCACAAACACAACAAAAATATAGTGGTTCGGTGCACCCCAGCACCTACATCCACTCCCCAAGACCTCTTGGGAATTTCACTATAATCCTACCGATTACAGCCGGTTGTTTTACAAGCTCACAACCCAACTTGTTGTTTTACGAGCGCACAACGAACTCGGTCGGTTTTCCCCAGGCTCACCGACTAGAACCACTCCGATTGTTTTCCCGGGCTCACAATCAAACCCTTACACGTTGGTTTTACCCTCGGCTCACCAACAAACCTAAACCCCGTTGGTTTTCCCTTTGGCTCACCAACAAACCTTACACCGTTGGTTTTCCCTTTGGCTCACCAACAAACCTTTACCCCTTGATTCAATCCCCGTGATTGAATCAAGTTACAAGATATTATAACAAAGTTTAAGATAAATCAAAGCTTCTTAAACAAGCAAATATAACACTATAAGCAAATAGAGTAAAGTGAAGTCCTCAAACGAGTTTGGAAGATGAAGGAGCTCGACTTCTTCTTTACTTGACCCTCTTCTGATTTGGCACGAAGTGGAGGATCACTGAGGCAGCACACGGATGGAGAGGAAGCTTTGGGATTCACTTGGATGCTCTTCTTCCCTCTATTTCACTTTGAATGGCCCTTTTGTGCTTTTGGGAGATTTCCCTTGTAATCTGTTTGGAATCTCTTCCCTAAAAGTTCTCTCCCACTTCCATGAGTTCTCCCCTAGCTCTCTTCTTGTTTTTATAGCTTTAGATGGCGTGGAAACAAGAATATAGCCGTTAGAGACAAGAAAATATAGCCGTTGGAACCAGTCTGCACCTCCTGACAATATTACCGTTGGGATCGGAGTCGACTCGCGCGATCAGGAGTCGACTCGGCTGTAGCGGGAGTCGACTCAAGCTTTTCCGGAGTCGACTCGGCAACTGTTCCAAATTTGAATTTTGTCCACTCGAGTCGACTCGACTATCCTGGGAGTCGACTCGAATCCCAGAGTCCGAACTCCCGATCCTCTGTCTTTTGGCTCGTCCAGTCTTGGAGTCGACTCGAACTTCCTTGGAGTCGACTCGGCTCTCAGTTTTCGAAAGTTGGTCTTCTGCCATCTTAGTGTAGTGCTGCCTTGGAGTCGACTCGAGCTGTCTGGGAGTCGACTCGAATCTCAGAGTCGGAAAACTGATCCTCTGTATTTTGGAGCCGCGCTGCCTTGGAGTCGACTCGACTTGTCTTGGAGTCGACTCGCCTCTCAGAGACGAAAATACCGTCTTCTGTCTTGGGGTTGCGCTGTCTTTGGAGTCGACTCGGACTTTGTGGGAGTCGACTCGAATCTCAGTGTCCAAAAACTGCTTCTCTGAGTTTTCCCTTGTGTACCACTGAGAGTCGACTCTCGCTTTCTTTGGAGTCGACCCGACAACCATTGGAGTCGACTCGCATTCCTCAGGAGTCGACTCGAATCTCAGGGTCGAAAATCCCTCTCTGACTTTTTCTGCCTTTTACACCCTGGAGTCGACTCGTTCTACTCTCGAGTTGACTCGCCAAGCATTGGAGTCGACTCGAATTCCTCAGGAGTCGACTCGAAGACTATTCTTTTAAATTTTCCTTGAATTTGCTCCTCCAATTTGAATCTTTTGAACTTGAGACTTGGGCCAATAACTTGTAGCTTTCTTCCAACTTTTCTTGAGTGCTTTTAGAGGCCTTCTTGTGTTCTTCCAACTTGCTATGTTCCTTGCAACATAAATATCTTTCTCCTTGCAACATAAACATTAGTATCTATACTTCAAGGTTTTGTGATCATCAAAATCAATCTATGAATCAATCTTTGGGTCATCACACGTTTATCATAGGAGAGGGCTATGATATTCGATAAAAATAGTAGGAGACAAATTAGATTAAAGTTCTTATCTAGTTGCAAACATGTCATCATGATTGGTCTGCTTATATTAGTTATGTTCTTGCATATGTAGAATTATTAAATGGCTTCTTCACTTTCACTAAGAGGCATCTTAGATGCCAACAAGTTGACCGGACCAAACTATGTGGACTGGTTGAGGAATTTAAAGATAGTACTCACTCAGGAGAAAATTTCCTATATACTTGAAACCCCTGATCTTGGAGATCTAGGGGATGATGCTACAGAAGAGGAGGTTGCCACACATAAGATGTGGAAAAATGACAGTTTGACTGTCAAATGTATCATACTTGCCTCTATGAGCAATGAATTACAGAGGCAACATGAAGGCATGGACACTCAATCCATACTTCTCAATTTAAAAGAGTTGTATGGAGAACAAAGCAGGACTGCTAGGTATGAAATATCTAAGCAGTTGTTCCGTGCTAGAATGAATGAAGGAACTCCAGTGCAAAACCATGTTCTTATGGTTATAGACTTAATCACTAGATTAAGTCAATTAGGTTTTGCTATGGATAGTGAGCTCAGTCAGGATTTGATCCTGCAATCACTGCCTGATTCATTCTCTCAGTTTGTTGTGAACTTTCACATGAACAAGCTGAACACCTCCCTGCCCGAGCTGTTAAATATGCTCAAAACAGCTGAAGGCCATATTAAGAAGGATAAAGGTCCACTCCTTCTTATAGATGGCACTTCTAAAAGGAAATCGGGAAATAAGGGTTCTAAGAAACGATTGAACCCCAAGAGTAGCATCAAAAAGAAAAAAGGAAAGAAAAACTTCGGATCAAGTACCTGTTTTCATTGCGGCAAAGCTGGCCACTGGAAAAGGAATTGCAAGAGTTTTCTTGCAAGTATGAAGACCGATGCAAGAGTTGCATCAAAAGGTATGTTTATGTTACATGCCAACTTGTCATTAAGTCTTCAAATTCAAATTCATGGGTATTGGATACCGGCTGTGGTTTTCACATTTGCAAATCTTTGCATGGACTACAGAAATTAAAATTTTGAAGAAAGGTGACTTCGAGCTGTATGGCGCTGGAGGAGAGTCCATCCAGGCTGAAGCTGTTGGAACCTACAACTTGGAGTTACCTTCGGGAGAGCTCCTACAATTAGAAGATTGTTATTATATGCCCAAAATTATTAGAAATGTAATTTCCATTCCTTTGTTGTTAAAGAAAGGATTTGAAATTAATGGAAAGGGCAATGGTTGCTCTATTTATTTTTCTAATAAGCATCTTTGCAATGGCATTATGGAAAATGGTCTTCTTGTTTTATTACTTAATGACAATGTCTTTCATATTAATAAAAGCAATAAAAGAAAGAGAGTGGAAGTAAATAATACCCTTCTTTGGCATTGCCGACTTGGTCACATAAGTGAATCAAGAATCAACAAGTTATACAAAGAAGAGTTCTTTGATCCTTATGATTATGAATCATTAGGAACTTGTGAATCTTGTCTTATGGGTAAAATGACTAAGTCTCCATTCACTGGACATGGAGAAAGGGCAAGTGAGTTATTAGGACTTATACACACAGATGTATGTGGTCCTATGACAACTCCAGCTAGAGGTGGATACTCTTACTTCATCACATTCACTGATGATTTATCAAGGTTCGGATATGTGTATCTTATGAAACATAAATCCGAAGCTTTTGATAAGTTTAAAGAGTATCAAAGTATGGTTGAAAAACAAACCGGAAAGTGTATTAAAATCTTTCGATCTGATCGAGGAGGTGAATACCTTTCTAGTGAATTTTTAAATCATCTTAAAGAAAAGGGCATTCTCTCTGAATAGACACCTCCGTATACGCCACAATTAAATGGTGTAGCTGAACGGAGGAATCGTACTTTATTAGATATGGTACGGTCCATGGTGTGCTTTACTGATTTTCCTATTTCCTTCTGGGGTTTTGCCCTAGAGACTGCTGCACTAATATTAAACAGGGTACCTTCTAAGTCTGTACCTAGCACTCCATATGAGATATGGAGAGGAAAGAAGCCTAATCTTAAGTATCTTAAGATATGGGGTTGTCAAGCTTATGTCAAAAAGAAATTTTGGACACAAGCTAAGTGCTAGATCAGATAAATATATTTTTGTAGGTTATCCTAAAGATAGTATAAGGATACATCTTCTATCATCATACCGAACAAAAAGTTTTTGTAGGTAGGCATGCCATTTTCTTAGAAAAAGAGTTTATCTTAGAAAAGGGCAAGGATAGAAAAATAGAACTTGAAGAAGTTCAAGACCTACAAATAGAAACACAAGAAATTTTTCAACCAGATGTACCCATTGATGAGGTACAACCACAACACACATCTCCTCTCCGAAGGTCAGATAGAGTGCGAAGAGCACCTGAGAGATATGGGTTCATCATTGAAAATGATGAAGCCCACATTGTTCAGAATAATGATCCTCTGACCTATTCGGAAGCTGTCATGAGTAATGACTCTGACAAATGGCTAGAAGCCATGAAATCCGAAATAGATTCTATGTATACCAACCAAGTATGGACTTTGGTTGATGCACCAGAGGGTGTAAACCCTATAGGTTGCAAATGGGTCTATAAGAAAAAGATTGGAGCAGATGGCCAAGTAGAAACCTACAAGGCTAGATTGGTGGCAAAAGGTTTCAGGCAAAAGCAAGGAATTGACTATGATGAAACTTTTTCGCCAGTAGCTATGCTCAAATCTATTCGGATTTTGCTTGCAATAGCTGCATACTATGATTATGAAATCTGGCAGATGGATGTCAAAACCGCCTTCCTTAATGGTTATCTTGAGGAAGAAGTTTACATGACACAGCCAGAAGGATTTGTCTCAAGTAAGAGAGCAAATCAAGTATGCAAGCTTAAGAGATCCATTTATGGATTAAAGCAAGCATCGAGGAGTTGGAACATCCGTTTTGATACAACAGTCAAAGAGTTTGGTTTTATCAAAAATGTGGATGAACCATGTGTGTACAAGAAGACTAGTGGGAGTGCCATTGTCTTCTTAATATTGTATGTAGATGACATACTGATCATTGGAAATGATATTCCAATGTTACAATCGGTCAAGACTTGGCTGTCAAAAAGCTTTTCCATGAAAGACTTGGGAGAAGCATCCTATATACTTGGTATAAAGATCTATAGGGATAGATCTAAAAGGATGCTAGGCTTGTCCCAGTCTAGGTACATAGATAATGTGCTGAAAGATTCAGCATGGAAGAAAGTAAAAGAGGTTATTTGCCTATGAGTCATGGCATACGTCTCTCTAAGAAGATGTCTCCTAAGACATCTGAAGAGAGGAATAGAATGAATTCTATGGAATAGAATGAATTCTATTTCCTATGCTTCGGCAATAGGATCGATTATGTATGCTATGCTATGTACTAGGCCTGATGTTGCTTATGCCTTAGGCATAACAAGTAGATTTCAGGCTGATCCAGGAGAGGATCATTGGATAGCTGTGAAAAATATTCTTAAGTACTTGAGAAGGACTAAAGATATTTTTCTAATTTATGGAGGATCTGAGTTGAAACTAGAAGGATTTTCTGATTCTAGTTTTCAATCAGATCCAGATGATAGCAAGTCCACTTCAGGGTATGTCTTTATCCTAAATGGTGGTGCAGTGAGCTGGAAGAGTTCCAAACAGCAAACTGTAGCTGACTCAACTACTGAGGCAGAATACATTGCTGTAAGTGAAGCCGCTAAGGAAGCTGTCTGGATGAAGAAGTTCATCTCTGAGTTAGGAGTAGTTTTCGAGATTGCTGGACCAGTCCCAGTTTATTGTGATAACACTGGAGCTGTTGCTCAAGCGAAGGAACCAAGGTCTCATCACAAATCCAAGCACATTCTAAGACGCTTCCATCTTGTTCGAGAGATTGTCGAGAGACAAGACATAGTCATTGAACGAGTAGACACCAAGAACAACCTAGCAGACTCGTTCACTAAAGCTCTACCACAACAGCAGTTCGATCGCCACCTCGATTGTATGGGGATAAAATATAAGAGCGATTGGCTTTAGTGCAAGTGGGAGATTGAAAGAGTAGATGCCCTACAAGCCAATCGCAATATGTATTGCGAAGGGTTTTTCTTTTGATTTGTCCAAATCATGTACATGACATTTAAATATGAATAAAGGCATTATATTTTATCATATGCTGTTGATTATATTTATGATAAACTCCTTAGATTAGGGCAATGGTTTTAAGACTATGATGAGATCATACTAGTGAGACTTAAAATCCTAAAATCCTAATCTTAAATATTCCCAGTCATTGGTACATTGAGTCGGGGATCAATGATTACCGGAAAGACTGGCATGTCTTTATGTATGCTCGATGCAGAGGATGATTGATCTCACAATCATTTGTGTGGAGACACTAATACAAAGATATGGGTGCTCATTAGAAGAATGAGTTCACTGAATTGACCTACAAAGAGAAATCTTATGAAGTCTTACTTACATGTCAAAAGATGATTCTCTTAGTGGGAGTTGTGCAACTGATCCTTTGACCTGAGATCACCATGGTATCTTGTGCACATGAACCTATGTTTTGGTTTACACTCATTCATGACAATAAGTTATGTACGAGGTCTTCTGGATATGGTGGATTGTGTACGAAGATTATGAGTAGGTCAACAAGGAATTAATCACTTCTAGTAAGAGAAGATAGCATCCTATTTATTCTAATCATATGATAATTCAGGAAGCCTTTGATCAAAGCAGAATGAAAATTAGAAAGAGTTTCTAATGTTTCATTATTTGAATTATCATTAAAAGATTGAGAAAAATATGAATATGAAATTGAGTTTGACATATATTCATCCTCATATACATATTTGGGATGCAGTTTGATTAAAGGATTGAATTGCATGGTAACTTGCCACTGAAGGGTATTTTTGGTATTTCTACCAAATTCCATATTTTCCGGGTAGACATGACACGTTGCTAGACGTCAATCTTGTCTTATAGGTTTGATCGAACTAAAGAGTTTAATTCGATCATCAATTAGAAAGGACTCTAATTGTTAAGTTCAGGTTCGCGCAGTTTGGACTTAAATCGATTAGAAGAGTTCTAATCAAGTTGGGTCAACTCGCACTCACACCTATTGCTGGCTAAGTATGGAACCCAATGGGTCACACACAAGAAAACTTATCAAGGGTCTAATTGGATTAGATCATGTTTGCAAGATAAACATCCTAGCAGGTGTTGCAAACCTTAGCTCCTGATTCGAACTGGATTCGAATCTGATTCGAATTGGATTCGAATCTGATTCTTAATTGATCTAATTTGATTAGATCATATTCTAATATGGGTTAGCCAAGAGTTGGCACCTAAATTGGCTTGATTTGAGTCTAATTGGATTAGATTTGATAAAAACATTTAATTTTGACCGTTGGATCAACATTTTGGATGAAGAGAAGGATCAAATGGATGGCGCCATGGATTAGAGCCATTGGATCTTCATCATGGGATGATGGGAGATCATGATCTCGTGATGGACTTGTGATATTGACTTAGTCAACATCAGATGGCGTGAGAAAGAAGGGAATACGGTGAATTTAGAATGGCGCCTCATGAAGAAGTGCCACTTGGATTGGATAAAGATGACACGTCATCATATCCTAACTACTTTCCCTTCAACCGCATCATTCTCTCTCTCCTTCTTTCTTATGGCGCCACCAATAAGGGCCTTTGGATCATCATCTAGCCTTGATCAATGGTTGAGAATGCTCCCTATTTTTCATGCGTGAGAAGAAATGAAGAGAGGCATGAGTACGGTGGATTTCATGAAGAGATGCTTAGGGAATGGATAAGGATGAAGCGCCATATCATAAGCACTTCATCTTATCCTAACTACTTCTGATATGCCCTCTCATCAAATGACACATCCCTTGATATCACGCCCCTCTTCATGCATGAATGGATGGCTACAATGCATCCGTACGCCATCTATAAATAGGGAATGCTCCCGGTGTTTTCAAATCATCGGAAATCAATCCAACTCTCTCTCTCTCATATCCCTTCTTTCTTACATTAGTTTCTTTCTTTCTAACATTGCTTCTAGTGTGTCCTAAGCCAAGACAAGGTGGTCTTCATTAGGACAAAAGGATTAGAAGTGATTTTAGAAGGCTAAAGAAAAATAGAAAGGAAGGAAAGCAAGCCGTTAGAGTTCTTTAGAAGAATTCTGCATTAAGGATCAAAAGTCTTTGGAGCTAAAGTCTTGATCAAGTTTTCGTGTGGATCACCATTGGAGGGGCGGACACTTGGACGCCTCGTAGAGATTGTACACTTTGGATTAGCGTTTGAGGTATTCTACTAATTCTGCATTTATTTTATATTATTTGATTGTAATCATTAAGGTGATCTAGGCTTAAAAGGGTTTCATGCATAGGGACTTATTAAGAAAATTTTAAAATTCCTAGCTTCCGCTGCCCATTATGACATGTTAGAACCCTTCACTTAGTTTCTTGAATTGCGGTTACCTTGGCCTCCCAAATTTCTTGGTAGAGATCTGAGAATTTTTCGCACCAATTCAGAGTTAGTGTAAGACTTTCCTAAATTCTTAAGCCCATTTATAATTTTAGTAAAACGAGTAACATATCAGTTATGGACTCAGTAGGATTCCATTTTTAAACAATTCATACTTGTATACTAATATGTTTATCTTGACTCCTTAACTTGATTGGTCCCTTCATGAGTGACCTCAAGTTTGTCCCAAATTTCTTTAGCAGAGATGCAAGTAGATATTCTATTAAATTCACTTACATCTAATGAGCAATAAAGTACATTAATAGCTTTTGCATTTAACTGTGCCAATCTTCTATCACTTTCATTCCAATCCATTTCTGGTTTGGGTATGATAGTGCCCTCTATATTAAGTGTGGGTGTGTGAGGTCCTCTAGTAATGATATACCATAATTCATAGTCTAAAGCTTGAATGAATATCCTCATCCTAGCTTTCCAATATGTGTAGTTTGTGCCATTAAATAGAGGTGGTCTATTTGTGGATTGCCCCTCACTCATAGAACATCCCACTTGGGTTGTCATGATCTTTAACTCTTGATTGTGAGATCAATGAGTACTATTGGAGCACCTTGCTCTGATACCACTTGTTGCCCAAGGTGACAAGCCAAGAGGGGGGGGTGAATTGGTTTCTTTTACTTTTAACTATCTTACTTGTGTTAAATGATGAGTTAGTAAACTTAAACAAATCACAATACAAACAACAAGAAGTATAGTGGTTCGGTGCTCTCCTTACCACCTACGTCCACTCCCCAAGCGACCCCTTGGGAATTCACTATAATCCTGCGGATTACAGTTGGATTGTTTTCCGGGCTCACAATCCAAAAACCTTTACACTTTGGTTTTCCGGGTTCACCAAAAACCTATGTTGGTTTTACGGGCTCACCAACGAACCTTTGTTGGTTTTACGGGCTCACCAACGAACCTTTACAATGGGTTTTCCGGGTTCACCAATCAACCTATTCCGTTGGTTTTGCGGGCTAACCAACCAACCTTTACAAGTAGTTTAACAAATAAAGAAAGAAGATTTAAACTCCTAGATGAGCAAATAAAACAATATAATCTACAAAGAAGAGTTTAGAAAGTATTTATCGCTTTGTAGTGACTTCTCTCTTCTTTGTCAAGGATGCTTCACTCTTCAAGGGAGGATGGAGCTCTTGATGACTCTTTGAATCTGCTCAACCCCTTTTTTTGATTCTTGAATGAAGCACTTGGATGAAGAAGATTAGGGCACTTCTCTTTCTTGTGTACTCTTTGATATTCTTTGGAAAGGATGTTCTATCTGATGAATACTGCCACTTTAAATAGTTTTCTACATCCATTGGACAAGCCCCAATGGTTAGAATTCAAAAACTAGCCGTTACTGTTGCCCAGATAGACAACCCAAGAGGGGGGGTGAATTGGGTTTTAAAATAATCTTGCAATTTTAAAACGATGTGGATGACTAATTAAAGCTATTGCAAGTTGTTCGATTAATTGCTATGTGCTGTGAGTGATATGAGAGTAAGAAAAAGAGAGACAATCAATCACAAACACCAAGTTTTATAGTGGTTCGGAGCTAACCCTTGCTCCTACGTCCACTCCCCAAGTCTCACTTGGGAATTCACTATAAACCCCTTGGATTACAGCCGGTTGTTTTCCAAGCTCACAACCAAACTTGTTGTTTTACGAGCTCACAACGAACTCGGTCGGTTTTTCCAGGCTCACCGACTAGAACCAACCCCGATTGTTTTCCCGGGATCACAATCGAACCCTTACACGTTGGTTTTACACTCGGCTCACCAACCAACCTCTATACCCTTGATTCAATCCTCCGATTGAACCAAGCAAAGACAATGTGTAGATGAAAAGAACAAACAGAAAAATACAGCTTCTCAAAAGCAGATAAATGGCAATATGAACAATAACGAAGTTAAGAGCCCTCAAACGCTTTTAAGTTGGAGAAGAGGAAGGGCTTCTTGAACTTCGGGTCTCCTCTTGAATGTGTAGTCGACTTGAATGCAGGAGGAGGCTCTTTCAATGTTGGGAAGAAGTAGGTGGATGCAGTTAATGCTGCTCTTCCCTCTTTTCGTTGAAGAACAAGTTACAGAGATTGAAAGCTTGATTACTTGGAGTGGAATGGTTGTTCCCTTCTTTGCTACAGTCCTCTGTGGCTATTTAAACCAACCCCCACGGAAACTAGCCGTTAGAGAGCTTTTTCTGCCCGTTCTGCACACTCTGTACACCCTGACAATGTGTCCGTTGGTGGGTTGGAGTCGACTTGCGCGATCAGGAGTCGACTCGGCTGTAGCGGGAGTCGACTCATGCTTTTTCTGGAGTCGACTTGGCAACTGTTTCGGATTTGAATTAAAGTAGCCTCTTAGACTGGGAGTCGACTCATCTTGACCTGGAGTCGACTCGCCAACTTCTGGAGCTGACTTGGCTTTCTCGGAGTCGGCTCATCCCATGGAGTCCGTGGATCTATTTTTGAATTTGGTCCACTCGAGTCGACTCGACAATCCTGGGAGTCGACTCGGCGCTCAGAGCCCGAACTCCCTATCTTCTGTCTTTTGCCTCGTCCAGTCTTGGAGTCGACTCGAACTTCCCCGAAGTCGACTCGGCTCTCAGTTTCCGAAACACTGTCTTCTGTCTTTTGATGTAGAGCTGCCTTGGAGTCGACTCTAGCTATCTGGGAGTCGACTCGAATCTCAGAGACAGTAAATTGGTCTTCTGTCTTCTTTGTGGTCGCGGAGTCTCGGAGTCGACTCGCGTATTGCGGGAGTCGACTCGAATCTCAGAGTTCGAAAAACGTTCTCTGACTTTTTCCTTGTGTTCCTCTGAGAGTCGACTCTCACTTTCTTTGAAGTCGACTTGCCAACCATCGGAGTCGACTCGCGTTCCACTGGAGTCGACTCGAATCTCAGACCCGAAAACTGCTCTCTGACTTTTCTGCCTGTGGCTCCTTGGAGTCGACTCTTGCTACCCTGGAGTCGACTCGGTGAACATCGGAGTCGACTCGTGCACTTCAGGAGTCGACTCGCTGACAGGTTTTGAGTTGATGCTTTCTGTTCGTCTGTCTGTTCTAAGTCAGAGTCGACTCGTACTTATCCGGAGTCGACTCGAGCCCGTGCTAGTGAACTTGATACGCTTGGAGTCGACTCGTGATACTCTGGAGTCGCCTCGAGTCTCAGACTTTGGTTCAGGCTGACTTCTTAACTTATCCAAAATATTATGAACTAAGTCTAGAGACACTTAGACAAGATTTTCACTGAAACACTTAATTGAATTCATTAGTAAACAAGAGATATACTCAAATGCTTTGAGCTCATCAAAATCAAATAGGGTTTTAATCAATCACTCCACAATCTCCCCCTTTTTGATGATGAACAAAACATTGAGTATATGTAAAGTGAATTGCTCAATAAACAATGAAATAAAATCCATAATTGAATTCAAATGTCTGGTAATTCAATTTATCCAAGCTTGAAAGGAGTGAAACAATAAATTTCGGAGTTAAAGCTCCCCCTTTCATTTGGAATTATATAAGCCTTCATATTATACAATCAATTGTTTGGCTTATATATCTTTAATGATTTAGCTTGATTAATATTCAGATTCTCCCCCTCAATATATGCATTCTACTATGTTTTGATTCTCTGAATTTTTTTTAATGCTTTGAAGTTTTTGAACTGAATTTTTTGTTTTTAGAGGAAAAATCTGTCAATTTGTTCTTGAGTAGGATTCAGCTAATCTCCGAATATCCCTTGAATAGATTCTGGAGATTACTCCATTAGGAGCCCCAAAGAGAGATAATGAGCCTCGAGGTACCAAATCCACTTAGAACAAATTTTGTGTGTTTTAACAGTTTTTTTTGATTTTCATTGATTCCTTTTACATATTTTATACATATTTCTCCCCCTTTTTGTCATCGTATCAAAAAGAAGGTAAGCACACACAATCAATGGCACAACCAATCAATCATCAAATGGCACAGAATGAAGAAAATATGGCTACTCATTGTATTGATTTGCATGTAAATACATTTGAGAGTACAAAAAATAAGGCAAAACAATACAGTCAAAACAAAACACAAAAGTAGCTATGGTCTCCTCGAGGATGTAGCTCCTCCTCTCGAAGATGTATCTCCTCCTCTCGAGGACGTGGCTCCTCCTCTCGAGGATGTATCTCCTCCTCTTGAGGACGTGGCTCCTCCTCTCGAGGATGTAGCTCCTCCTCTCAATCTGCTCTGCTCCATGAGGAGGGTGACTGCATCTGTAACATGCCCGAGCTGAGTGATAATGGACGAAGTGGCTCTGCTATGTGTAGTAGAGAGCTCAGTCACCGACGTCTGAAGTGGCGTCCAGCTTGTCGATGAGCACATTCGACAAGCGCTCGGCCCCTTCGGTAGTGGTGTGCATGTCACGACCGATGTCCTCCCTCATCTGTCGAGTGGTGCTCGTGACCTCACTCATGCTATGAAACTGGGCCTGGAGCAAAGTCCTCATGTTGTAGATCTCTTCCCGCACATGAGCCGTCATGTCAGTCACGGCCGTCAGGGAAGGGGACCAACGCTGAAGATGGAGCGGGAGAGGGAGCAGGCACCGAACCTCGGAGCTCCCGAAGCAACTCATCCCTCAGATCTCGGGACTATCTCCTGCCGCAGCTCTCGGAGCTGCTCAGGAGCGATGCGGACCTCCATGGATGGTGGAGCCGAGGAGGAGGGGTCCGGCGGAGGTGGTAGGAGCAGAAGTGGATGGAAAGTCTGGTAAGTCGGGAAGGTCAGAGTCTGGCTCAGGACTGGGGGAAGGTCTGGTGGTCTGTGTGGTGATGGAAGACTTCCTAACCCATGTCCCCTCTCTCTTCCGAAACCCCATCCTGTGTAGGGTCCCTGCACGCGTGCGATGAGTCCATCGCAATGCGCGAAAGGGTTCCCCCTCAGGGATAGGAATCTCGTACTCCCTAAATAACAAGGTGAAGACCATACCGTAGGGCAAAGTGAGCCTAGGTCTGTCTAGTGGCTCAC
Organism: Phoenix dactylifera; assembly: GCF_009389715.1. Lineage (NCBI taxonomy): Eukaryota > Viridiplantae > Streptophyta > Magnoliopsida > Arecales > Arecaceae > Phoenix > Phoenix dactylifera. The sequence continues at coordinate 385,304 of NW_024067787.1, read as the reverse complement.
ACATGTATCGATATATGAGTTTGGGGAAGTTGGTTGGGGTGTCATGAAGCATGTAGAACATGAGAGCTAGGTCTCTCTCAGATACAAAGTCAAATCTCCCGGTCTTAGGGAAGATGGACCTAGACAATATACTTAGGAGGATCCGCATCTCAATCGGAAGTGAGCTAGCGGATACCTCATCTAAGGGTGACTGGGGTGGATGCCCTAGAACGGCCGTAAGGGCCTCAACCCTGTCCTCGGGATGTGTGGGAGCCACCCCTACTAGTGGAAGGTGGAGGATGTGGGCAATAAGATCCTCCGTAATGAACAGAGGGACACCGGCTACCGTGCCCTCGATACCCCCATCTCCCCGATGGACGGTACCGTAAAACTCTCTAATGAGCCCTGGATATGTGGGGAGATCTAAGGTGAGGAAGTACTCTAAGCCCTGGGCCCTAAGTCTATCACTTATAGTGAACCCTTCCCGGGAGAGATAGTCGAAGTCGACATATCTCCCGGTGGTGACGGCCTTCCCGGCTAATGGCCTCGCGGGAACCGCCCTTGGCGGGGAACGAGCCGGAGGTTGTGGCCTCGCGGGATCGTGCCGAGCCTTGGAGTGCCTCTCGGGACCGGCCTCGGGTCGGGACCTCTTCCGGACTATGGTTTTACGCGGCATAATGACCTAGAACGGGATGAAAACCTAAAGGATGGTGAAAGGTCGACGGAGAAGGCTTGGGAACGACCGGGGACGACCTAGGAAGGGAGGAAAACCCTAAGGGACGGTGAAAAATCGACGGGAAAAGGCCTTGGACGACGGGGACGACCTAGGAGTCGGCTCTAGGGCTTGTGAACAGTGGCAGCTGAGAAAGAAGTGTTTTCGAAACGACAAAGTTAGGGTTAAAAAGTCGGATCCCGACTGCGAGTCGACTCCACTGAGTCGCGAGTCGACTCGACCTCGAGTCGACTCCAGAATATGCGCGAGTCGACTCTTCTTATGCGCCTGTAGACCTCGAGTCGACTCCCGACTATATGAGAGTCGACTCCCCCTCTGCTGCCATCTTTGCGAGTCGACTCCCGCAAATGCGCGAGTCGACTCCCCCTTAGGAGCCGACTCTGAAACTTACTCGAGTCGTCTCTAACTTTGGCACGCACTTAAAAATCATGTTATGTTCGTGCCGAATGAGGGAAAATCACTAAATTATGATCTGATTTAATGATCATTGAAAAGAAACTCTATTTTAACCACAATCTAATCATCAAAATCAACGAATCTAGTGGAAACTACCACTAGGATGGATCAATCACTCCTAATCCCCTCCTAAGCATACTAAACCTCTCTTCACTTAGGGGTTTTGTAAAAATGTCTGCTAATTGATCATCAGTACAAACAAATTGTAGTGTCACATCACCATTCAGTACATGATCTCTTATGAAGTGATGTCTTATCTCAATGTGTTTAGTTCTTGAATGCTGAATTGAATTTTTAGTTAGATTAATGGCACTTGTATTATCACAGTTAATAGGTATTTTATCTTGTCTAATGCCATAATCTTCTAATTGTTGTTTGATCCACAAGATTTGAGCACAACAACTCCCGGCTGCAACATATTCAGCTTCAGCAGTAGATAATGCAACCGAGTTTTGTTTCTTGCTAAACCATGAGATTAAGTTTTCTCCTAGAAATTGACAAGACCCGCTGGTACTTTTTCTATCAAGCTTACATCCAGCGAAGTCTGAATCTGTGTATCCTATTAAGTTTAGGCTAGATTCTTTAGAGTACCATAACCCTATATTCTTAGTTCCTATTAAGTATTTAAAAATTCTCTTAACTGCAACTAGATGTGATTCCTTAGGATTAGCCTGATATCTAGCACACATGCAGACACTAAACATAATATCAGGTCTACTTGCAGTAAGATACAATAAAGATCCTATCATACCTCTATACAGTTTCTGATCTACAGATTTACCTGATTCATCTTGGTCTAATTTGCATGATGAGCTCATGGGGGTGCTGATTGACTTGTTTCCCTCCATATCAAACTTCTTGAGCATCTCCTTGATATATTTGGCTTGATTGATGAAGATGCCTCCTTCAGACTGTTTGATTTGAAGCCCGAGGAAGTAGTTCAGCTCTTCCATCATGCTCATCTCAAATTCACTCTGCATCAAATCAGCAAATTCTTCGCAGAGGCAATTGTTAGTAGCACCGAAAATGATATCATCAACATAAATCTGTACTAGTAGCATATCTTGGTTTTTCTTTTTCAGAAATAGTGTTGTATCTACATTACCCCTAGAGAACTCATGTTCTAGTAGGAATTTGCTAAGCCTCTCATACCATGCTCTAGGTGCTTGTTTTAAACCATAAAGTGCTTTGTTCAGTTTATATACATGATTAGGGTATTGATGATTTTCAAAACCAGGAAGTTGTTCTACATATACCTCCTCATTTATATACCCATTTAAAAATGCACTTTTTACATCCATTTGAAATAGTTTGAAATCCTTAGAGCATGCATATGCTAATAATAATCTAATAGCCTCAAGTCTAGCTATAGGAGCAAAGGTTTCATCAAAATCTATACCTTCTTCTTGATTATAACCCTTTGCTACTAGTCTAGCCTTATTCCTTATAACAATTCTATTTTCATCAAGTTTATTTTTATAAATCCATTTAGTACCTATAATCGAATATTCAGAAGGTCTCTCTACTAGATTCCATACCTTGTTTCTAGTAAATTGGTTTAATTCTTCTTGCATTGCATTTATCCAATTTACATCATTTTCGGCTTCTTCTATATATTTGGGCTCAAAGTGTGAGACGAAAGCTAGATGGTTATTTAAATTCCTAAGAGATGCTCTAGTCCTAACCGGTTGAGATGGATCATCTAGAATTAGTTTCTTAGGATGCCCGTGAGCATACCTCCAAGCTTTAGTTAGCCCATGATTCACAATAGCCTCTTGGCTTGATGATGCTCCTTCAATCAATTTTTGATTATCATCTTGTAATGTCATCTCATCTATCTTTTCTTCAAGAATTTCAGCATCATCATCAAAGTTAACTTTCTTACTAGAGGAGATGTCACTAGAATCATCAAATACAACATGTATAGATTCTTCTATAACTAAGGTTCTTTTATTAAAGACTCTATAGGCTTTACTAGTTGTAGAGTAACCTAAGAATATTCCCTCATCAGATTTAGAGTCAAATTTACCTAGATTATCTTTCCCATTATTATGAACAAAACACCTACATCCAAAAACATGAAAGTAATTAACTTTTGGTTTTCTGTTTTTCCAAAGTTCATAAGGTGTTTTCTTTATGATGGGTCTCAATAGAACTCTATTTAATATATGACAAGAAGTATTAATGGCTTCTCCCCAAAAGTACTTAGGGAGGTTACTTTCACATAACATAGTTCTAGCCATTTCCTCTAGAGTTCTATTTTTCCTCTCCACAACTCCATTTTGTTGTGGTGTCCTAGGTGCAGAAAAATTATGGGTTATCCCCTTTTTACTACAAAACTCATCAAATGACTGATTTTCGAATTCGGTACCATGGTCACTTCTAATGGCTATTACTGAAGTATCTCTAGCATTGGTTACTTCCTTATGAAACTTTTTAAATACTGAAAAAGCTTGATCTTTATGTGCTAAGAACATAACCCAAGTGTATCTAGAATAGTCATCTACAATAACTAGACCATATTTATTTCCACCTAGGCTAGTGGTTCTAGTTGGTCCGAATAGGTCCATGTGTAATAATTCTAGAGGTCTAGATGTAGAGACACATTTTATGGATTTAAATGAGTTCCTAGATTGTTTGCCAAATTGACATGCTTCACATATTTTGTTCTTCTCAAATTTTAATTTTGGCAAACCTATCACGGAATCTCTTTTAACTAGTTTAGTTATTGTGTCCATGCTTGCATGACCTAACTTACGGTGCCATAACCAGCTAGCATCATTATCCTTAGTTTCATTAACAACTAGACATTGGTTATGTTTGGCAAGATCTTCAAGGTCTACAACATACACATTCCCACGTCTAATTCCTTTAAAAACTAAACTATTGTCATTAGGGTTTGTTATAATGCATAGTGATGGTTTAAACATAACATCATACCCTTTATCACATAATTGACTAATGCTTAATAAGTTATGCTTAAGACCATCAACATATCTAACATTATCAATAAAAGTAGAAGGGGTAATTTGAACTTTACCAATACCAATGATGTGACCTTGGTTGTTGTCTCCAAAAGTCACAGCACCTCCCTTCTTAGCTTCAAGGGTGAAAAATTGATCCTTGTCACCCGTCATGTGTCTTGAACAGCCACTATCCAAATACCAGCAGTTTTTGTTGACCTTGGCTGCAAGACACTCCTACACAAGCAAATCATATCATCTTAGGTACCCAAGTTTTCTTGGGTCCTTCATGGTTAGTCAAGTTGGTTTCTTTTGGAACCCATACCCTTTTAATTTTTCTTTTTGTTTTACCTTTCCTAAAATTACACACATTTGCTTTATGACCTATAGTTCCACAACAAAAGCAGGTTATTTTCTTAGTTTTACTTTCCCCAGCTTTAACAAAGAAGTTACTAAGAAGTTTTTATTTATTTCTTGGTTTATATCCTAAACCCGCTTTATTAAATACTGCTCGTTGACTATTTAGTATCATATTTAACTTTTCAGAACTATATGTAAATTTTTCAACCAAAGGTTTGTATTTGTTAAGTTCTTTAGTTAGTGTTTGATTTTCTGCTTTTAGATCATTTAGTTCTTTTGTGAGATCCTTGTTTAAGATTTGTTTATGGTTTTTAAGTTCTGAAAATTTCTTAGTTAGTTCTTCGTTATCTTTACTTAAGGTGCTAGTTTTCTTAATTAAGAGTTGGTTGCTTGTCTTAAGTTCTAGATTTTCTATGGTGATACAGTCCTTATCCTTAACTAGTTTATCGCATTTAAGTATGTATGATTGTTTAGCTATTTTTAGTTCTTTATTCTTAAGATTTATGGCCTTATATTCTATCATTAATTCATTAAATGCATCATAAAGTTCATCAAAAGAAAAATCGAGATGTGATTCAGATGTTACCTCATTTTCATTGGCCATGAAGCACAAATTGGCCTTTTCTTCTTGTTCTTCATCCGATGATGAAGATGATGCGTCGGAGTCCGATAAGGTGGTGACGAGGGCTTTCTTCTTCTTGTACTTGTTGCCCTTCTTTAGTAAGGGACACTCAGCTCTGATGTGTTCCGGTTTTTTACACTCATAGCAGCCAATCCCCTCATTTTCCCTTTCCTTACCTTTGTCCTTGCGGTAGGAGTTTGAGGGGCCTCTCCTTTGATGATAGGACTTCTTGTGGTTGATGAATTTTCTGAATTTGCGCACAAGAAGAGCCTCACCATCATCTTCCTCATGTTCTTCTTCTTCACTGCTGCTACTGCAAGACAAGTCCTTGTTAGATGAAGTAGATTTAAGAGCTATTACCTTTTTCTTATGGGAGGACTCTTCCTCGTTGTGTTGCTTCATGGTTAGCTCGTGCGTCATTAGGGATCCAAGAAGCTCCTCAAGTGGTAACTTGTTCAAGTCCTTGGCTTCTTGGATTGCCGTCACTTTAGCTTCCCATGACCTTGGTAGACAACGAAGGATTTTCCTGACAAGCTCACTGTTAGTATAGTTCTTGCAAGGCTTTTTAGGCCATTGACAATGTCAGTAAACATAGTGAACATGCATGTGATTGTTTCATTAGAATCCATTTTAAATAGTTCATACTTATGAACCAAAATATTTATTTTGGATTCTTTGACTTGATTCGTGCTCTCATGGGTCACTTCAAGTCTGTCCCAAATCTCTTTTGCAGAATTGCAAGTTGAGACCCTATTGAATTCATTTCTATCTAAGGCACAATAAAGCACATTCATAGCTTTAGAGTTTAGTTGTGCCTTTCTCATGTCATGTTCATCCCAATCCTTTTCTAGTTTGGGTACCGTGACACCCTCTACATATATGGATGGGATGTATGGCCCATTTACTACAATGGTCCCCATCTCATAGTCTTGGGCTTGGATGAATATTCTCATCCTAGCCTTCCAATATGAGTAGTCGGATCCATTAAAGAATGGGGGTCTTTGGGTGGACTGACCCTCAATGTGGGAAGATCCAAATGGGGTTGTCATTTCGATCTTTTACTCTTGGGTGGAAGAGTTTAGGCTCTGATACCACTTGTTGCTCAGATAGACAACCCAAGAGGGGGGGTGAATTGGGTTTTAAAATAATCTTACAATTTAAAACGATGTGGATGACTAATTAAAGCTATTGCAAGTTGTTCGATTAATTGCTATGTGCTGTGAGTGATATGAGAGTAAGAGAAAGAGAGACAATCAATCACAAACACCAAGTTTTATAGTGGTTCGGAGCTAACCCTTGCTCCTACGTCCACTCCCCAAGTCTCACTTGGGAATTCACTATAACCCCTTGGATTACAGCCGGTTGTTTTCCAAGCTCACAATCAAACTTGTTGTTTTACGAGCTCACAACGAACTCGGTCGGTTTTCCCAGGCTCACCGACTAGAACCAACCCCGATTGTTTTCCCGGGATCACAATCGAACCCTTACACGTTGGTTTTACACTCGGCTCACCAACCAACCTCTATACCCTTGATTCAATCCCCCGATTGAACCAAGCAAAGACAATGTGTAGATGAAAAGAACAAACAGAAAAATACAGCTTCTCAAAAGCAGATAAATGGCAATATGAACAATAACGAAGTTAAGAGCCCTCAAACGCTTTTAAGTTGGAGAAGAGGAAGGGCTTCTTGAACTTCGGGTCTTCTCTTGAATGTGTAGTCGACTTGAATGCAGGAGGAGGCTCTTTCAATGTTGGGAAGAAGTAGGTGGATGCAGTTAATGCTGCTCTTCCCTCTTTTTCGTTGAAGAACAAGTTACAGAGATTGAAAGCTTGATTACTTGGAGTGGAATGGTTGTTCCCTTCTTTGCTACAGTCCTCTGTGGCTATTTAAACCAACCCCCACGGAAACTAGCCGTTAGAGAGCTTTTTCTGCCCGTTCTGCACACTCTGTACACCCTGACAATGTGTCCGTTGGTGGGTTGGAGTCGACTCGCGCGATCAGGAGTCGACTCGGCTGTAGCGGGAGTCGACTTATGCTTTTCTGGAGTCGACTCGGCAACTGTTTCGGATTTGAATTAAAGTAGCCTCTTAGACTGGGAGTCGACTTGTCTTGACCTGGAGTCGACTCGCCAACTTCTGGAGCTGACTTGGCTTTCTCGGAGTCGGCTCATCCCATGGAGTCCGTGGATCTATTTTTGAATTTGGTCTACTCGAGTCGACTCGACAATCCTGGGAGTCGACTCGGCGCTCAGAGCCCGAACTCCCTATCTTCAGTCTTTTGCCTCGTCCAGTCTTGGAGTCGACTCGAACTTCCCCGGAGTCGACTCGGCTCTCAGTTTCCGAAACACTGTCTTCTGTCTTTTTGATGTAGAGCTGCCTTGGAGTCGACTCTAGCTGTCTGGAAGTCGACTCGAATCTCAGAGACAGTAAATTGGTCTTCTGTCTTCTTTGTGGTCGCGGAGTCTCGGAGTCGACTCGCGTATTGCGGGAGTCGACTCGAATCTCAGAGTTCGAAAAACGTTCTCTGACTTTTTCCTTGTGTTCCTCTGAGAGTCGACTCTCACTTTCTTTGAAGTCGACTTGCCAACCATCGGAGTCGACTCGCGTTCCACTGGAGTCGACTCGAATCTCAGACCCGAAAACTGCTCTCTGACTTTTCTGCCTGTGGCTCCTTGGAGTCGACTCTTGCTACCCTGGAGTCGACTCGGTGAACATCGGAGTCGACTCGCGCACTTCAGGAGTCGACTCGCTGACAGGTTTTGAGTTGATGCTTTCTGTTCGTCTGTCTGTTCTAAGTCGGAGTCGACTCGTACTTATCCGGAGTCGACTCGAGCCCATGCCAGTGAACTTGATACGCTTGGAGTCGACTCGAGTCTCAGACTTTGGTTCAGGTTGACTTCTTAACTTATCCAAAATATTATGAACTAAGTCTAGAGACACTTAGACAAGATTTTCACTGAAACACTTAATTGAATTCATTAGTAAACAAGAGATATACTCAAATGCTTTGAGCTCATCAAAATCAAATAGGATTTTAATCAATCACTCCACAGTTACTTACTTTTGGAAGGACAAAAAGTACTTCTGCAAAACTAGCCGTTATGCTTCTGCCCGTGTTTGGGTCGGCTCAACCTATCCTTGGGTCGACCCAACTTTCACTTGGGTCGACTCAAACATTCCTTGGGTCGACCCTCTCAGAAACACAGAAACTTGCAATTCAACCTTCCTTCACTTGGGTCGACCCAACCTTTCTTTGGGTCGACTCAAGGTTCAGTTGGGTCGACTCAACTTCTTCTTGGGTCGACCCTAACAGGGTTTCCAGAGAACCTTTTCTGTCTTCTATTCTGTCTTGCCTTTGGGTCGACCCACACAGGGTTTGGGTCGACTCAAGCTTGGGTCGACTCAACTATATCTTGGGTCGACCCTCTCAGTAAATCCAGAGAACCATTTTCTGAGTTGTTTGAGGATCTTGATGTTTGGGTCGACTCATGCTTTCCTTGGGTCGACCCAACTCACTGTTCATCTGTGCCATTTTTGCAGAAGTGTGCCAAATGCTTTCTTGATGTGCCGGGGTCGACCCAATCATCCTTTGGGTCGACTCAATCCACACTTTGCTGCATCTCAAGGTTAGATTCATTCAAATAAACAATGAAATATATCTATATCAATTTATACAAATATACCGAGAGTAATAGACTTATAAATGAAGTATCGATTTAACTTATAACATACTCTAGATAATTGCTTGTTAATCATCAAAATAACACTATCATCCTCATGGGAGGAGGCGATGATGCGCATCCTGGCTGGTGGGTGCTTCCTTCATAGATGGCTGGCCGATTCGAGATGCGGAGGGGGATCACGGAAGGGAGGAGACACGGAAGAGGCGGACGTGGACTTCCTTCTTCGGGCTATCCTGGGATCATGGACTCGGGATGCTTGGATCATGGAGATGAATGAAGGAACAGGAAAGGTGTGGGATGCTGGGAGGAGAAAGGAGTGGATCACGGGATGCTTGCAGACGTGGAAGATGAATGCGGATGGGCGTGATTCGTGGGATCCCTGGGACGTCGCTGATGGCGTGGAGGATTGGGACGCGGTTCGGACGCGCTGGAATTACAGTTAGGCTGAGATGGGATGAAGGAATCTATTGTGTTGGGAAAACTCCTCACGGATGGCTTGGGATGTTGCATCTGGAAACCACATGCATGGAACGAGCGCGTGGATGGAAGGTGATTCTGGAAAGCTGGCTGCATTGCAGGATGAGCTCCATCACGTGAAGATGCTGGCTTGACTTGAACTCGGGCTGCCGGGCATTGGGCTCAAACCCAATGTTCTTGGATTACTTGCAGTCAAACACAAATACGATGTTAATTAGTTAATTTTATCATTAATGATTAGCTATAATACTAATTAAGATGGAATGACGATTGCACTTTTGTGCTCTCATCAAGGATCCATCCACAAGGAGCGTCCAATAATTTTTTGCCTTGTTCTCTTCTAGCTTCATGCTAATCTACATGTTCGGGAATTATGCACTCCATGAGAAAGTCAAGCCATCTTTGAGCTTTGATGGCTGGTTGGAGATGGTAGTAAATGTCAAAATCTCTAAGCTTGACTACCCATTTAGTCATCCTTCCCGACACGACCAGCTTCTGCATGACGTGTCTTAATGTTTGCATGGTGATGGAATGGACTTGAAAGTAGGGTGAAGTCTCCTAGCTGAGGTGATGAGGGCATAGGGTACTTTTCAAACTTGGGTACTTTGTCTCGAAACCTCGAAAGTCTCGGCTCACATAATTGTTGATCCTAGTGTGATTTTGATGTTGTTTACAAAGTCATTGAGGTCATATAGGAGTACTAATGCTTTTAATTCAATTGATCTAGTACATAAATGTTTAAGAAAGAAACAAATGATACATTCTGGATACGTTCTACATATACAATTAAAACAACTCTCAAGAATTCATCTAAAGATAAATTCATTGGAAGAACTTGAGAAAAAATCTAAATTTTTAGTTTGACAAAGTTAAGAGTCAAGTTTCCTTAAAGGGCAATTATGTCTTTTTCATAGTTAAGGATATGAAACCTTTATGTGCCAAGCATCCTAAATTACTTGCGATATCGTTTTTTGATTTTATGTGCAAATTTAACCTTAAGATGCAGAAATTCAGGCCTAGAGTCGACCCCAAAAAGTTTGGAACCGACCCTGAAACATTTGGCACACATTGGCACACCTAGTACAGGCCTCAGGTCGACCCCAAAAAAAATTGGCACAGTAGTCGGATCGACCCCAACCAGTTTCATCAATAAATTGCTCTTTGGAATTTCCTATCAAAGCCGACTCCAATGTAGCTCGCGCCGACCCCATTGTAGCTCGAGTCGATCCCAACCAGTTTCATTAGAAAATTGCTCTCTAGAATTTTCTGTCAGAGCCGACTCCGCTATAGCTCGATCTAACCCCATTGTAGCTCAAGTCGATCCCAACCAGCTTCATCAAAAAATTGCTCTCTGAAATTTTTTCTCAGAGTCGACCCCAGGCAAGCTCGAGTCAATCCGAGTCGACCCGAGCTTGACTGACATCCTAACGGCTAGTTCTGCAGAAGTACTTTTTAAGGCTCCAACGGCTATAAACTGCTAGTTTCTTCAATCCAACGGCTGGTAACTGATATTTAGAGGTTGGAGAAGTATTTAAGAGTCACTATTCATCAGGAAAAAGCATCTTAGTGAGAATCTAAGTGTGCATTCAACAGAAAAAGGAAATCCAAGAGAGTTCAATTTATTGCTTCAAGTTCAAACCCAAAAGAAGTGTGTTGAGCAGAATTCAAGTACTTTCAAGAGCTCAACCAATTTATTGAAGAGTGAAGCAATCTTAGCGAAGAAAAGAAAAGCACCTTCAAAGCGATAACATTTCTCTTTTCTTCTCCTTAGTGCATATTTATTTTATTTGCTCATTAAGGAGCTTTATACTTTGATTCACTTATTCTTGTTGTAAGGTTTGTTGGTGAGCCCGTAAGACCAACTATGTAGGTTTGTTGGTGAGCCCGTAAAACCAATGGTTAGGTTCTTGTTGGTGATTCTGTAAAACCAACTGTAAAGATTTTTGGATTGTAAGCCCGATAAAACAATCCAACTGCAATCCATAGGATTATAGTGAATTCCTAAGAAGATGCTTGGGGAGTGGACGTAGGTGCCTTGAAGTGCACCGAACCACTATACTTGCTTGTGTTTGCAATGTGTTCCTTTGTGCATCTTGCTTTACGTTCCTCCTTGCATTGTGTAGTTGCTCTAGCTTAATTTCTTATTGATTCACTTGTGATTGCCTAGAGCTTATTTACATTCGCTTCCACTACATTTACACCTTTCACATAAATTAAATTGTGTACTTATCTGTAATTTAATTTGGGATCATACTTTTTAGAAAACCCAATTCATCCCCCCTCTTTTGGGTTGTCACCTTGGACAACAATAATAGATTGATCTTGTACTCTATCTTCTTCACAAATGAAGACTGAGCTTGCGGAGAAAGGAGGTACCATAAGATAGAGGTAAAACATATCTCCTAGACTTGGTTTGGTGAGAAGGGGTGGCGAGTTGAGGTATTTCATGAGTTGGTCAGAGGCAATCTGGCACTCCTTAGACCATTAAAAGTATTCGTCTACCTTAGTGCTTTGAAGAAAGAGCATCTCTTGGCTAATCTCACCATGAACATGCTAAATGCATCTTTGAGCACATTATTTTTGCCGGTGCCATTTCCATCACTGCACGAATCTTTTTAGGATTGGCTTCAATCCCATGTTGAGTGACTATGAACTTGAGGAACTGTCCTATAGCAACTCACTTGCTTGGTTGAGCTTCATGCAATACTTTTACAATGTAGTGAGCACCTCCTATAGGTCGGTCATGCGCTGCTCAATTTTCTTACTCTTTACTAGCATATCATCAATGTAGATATCCATGTTGCAACCAATTTGATCCTTGAAGATCTTGTTGGCCAAGTATTGATAAGTAGCTCCAGCATTCTTTAGCCCAAATGACATGACCTTGTATCAATATAGCCTTTTATCAATGATAACGGAGGTTTTTTCATCATGTTTGGGTGATATCTGTATTTGATTGTTGCTCGAGTACGCATCCATGAACTTTAGCATCTAGTATCCTGATGTCATGTCGACGAGCTGATCAATCCTTGGCAGTGGAAAGCTATCTTCAAAATAAGCTTTATTGAGATTGGTGAAATCTTTACACATGCATTACTTTCCATTGGCTATTTTTATTAGGATGATGTTTCCTAACTAGTTGGGGTAGGAGACTTCTTGGATGAAGCTTGCTGCAAGGAGCTTGTCCACCTCCTCATTAATGGCTGGTTGCCTCTTAGGAGCAAAGCTCCTTCTCTTTTTCTTTTTTTTTTGAATGCTAGGTCCACGCTTAACTTGTGATCAGTCATATCTTTGCTTATACCTGGCATATCAGAGGCTGACCAGGTAAAGTTGTTGGTGTTGATCCGGAGAAATCCATCAGCTGGGCTTTAGTAGTCATTGAGGTTGGCCTCGGTTTGGACCATCCTACTTGGGTCCGCTTTGCTAAGAGGAACTTGAAGGAGCTCCTTGGGCAATTTCCTTGCTTCGGTTTTTGCTCATCATGAGCATCAAAGCTTTCAATTTTGCATGCTTCCATAGGTTTCTTTCCTTGGAAAGCTGCCACAGAGCAATGACAAGTCCATGCTTGGTCACCGTGGACTTCTCCTATGCCATGTCCGATTAGAAAACTAATGAGTAGGTGGTACGTAGACACTACAATGCAAAGGGTGTTCATCCCAGCTTGGCCTAGCATGGCATTATACGCTGAGGGGACTTTTATGACCAAGGAAAGCTCTCAAGAAGCCAAGAAAGAAAACCATGGTCACAATATAGAGTGATAGCGACGAATCAAGTTCAGAGGAGGAGACCTAAGAAACAGCAAATATATGCCTCATGGCCTATGAGGATGAGGTAAACTCTAAACACATAACTGACTTCACCTTTGATGTGCTTCAAGAAGCTTTTAATGTATTACCAGATGAGTTTAGGAACCTTGGCCAAACAAATAAAAAACTAAAATTGAAAAATCAAACTCTTATAAATGAAAATGAAGAAATCTCAAAAGCAAAATAATCCTTAATAGGAGAAAATCGGAGCCTAAGAAAAGAAGTCAATAAGCTAAAATCAATTGTAGATAATTTTACAAGTTCTAAAAGTTAAATATGACCTAGATAGCCAACAAACTATTTTTGACAAAGCCGGACTTGGCTATAATTTTTAACAAAAATAAAAATTATTAAAAAATATATTTGTCAAATCATTAATCAATCACTCAAGTAAGACAATATGTTTTAAATGTGAAAAAACTGGCCACAAATTCTTTACCTGCAACTATAGAGTAAGTCGCTCAATTAGTAAGGTAGCAATTAAGAAAATATAGATTCTAAAAGGAACCATAATAGCTAACCTCTAAGGACCTAAGAAAACTTGGGTACCTAAGACAAAAATTTAATTTCTGTAGTGCAGGTATGTCTAGCAGCCCGTAGATTAAATAGAGGATGGTACTTAGATAGCTGGTGCTCTAGACACATGACAGGAGATAAATCATAATTCATTTCTCTTAAGAGAAAAGATGGAGGGGTGGTCACCTTTGACGACAACGACAAAGAGAAGATCATTGAAATTAGTAACAATAGTATCACTCCCTCTATCTTTATTGAAAATATACTTAGTTGATGGTCTTAAACATAATCTACTTAGCATTAGACAACTATATGATAAAGGTTTTAAAGTAGTTTTTGAATCCTCTATATGGATTATTTCTAGTCCAAATGAGGGTGGCATAAAATTTATAGGGCATAGGCATGAAAATATATATATGGTCAATCTAGACCATTTATCTATAAAAAATATGCAATGCTTAGTTGCAATGAATGCCAAAATCAGCGAGACTAGTTGGTTATGGCATCGTATATTATCTCATACAAGCATGGATCTTATTTCAAAATTGAAAAAAAAAAGATCTAGTTATCGGATTTTCTAAATTGTGTTTTGAGAAAGGCAAAGTTTCTGATTAATGCCAATTAGAAAAGCAAACTAGAGCCTTCTTTAAATCAAAGAATATGGTTTCAACTTTTAGGTCTTTCGAACTTCTGCATATGGATTTATTTAGGCCTACTAGAACTACAAGTCTAGATGTTAAATATTTTGGTTTTGTCATCATTAATGACCTTTCAAGATTTACATAGGTTTTATTTCTAGCACATAAAGTGAACCTTTTTCTGCATTTACAAAACTTTATAAAAGAATTTCAAGTGAAAAGGTATGCAAGTTCTTAAAATTAGAAGTGATCATGGATTTAAATTTGAAAATCAAAATTTTAAAGAGTTTTGTAATGAAAATGGGATTGAACATAATTTCTCTGAACCTATGACACCTCAACAGAATGAGGTGGTAGAAAAAAAAAATAGAATCCTAGAAGAAATGGCTAAAACTATGCAAGAAGAATTAAATCAATTTGAAATAAATAATGTTTGAAAACTTGTAAGTAGATCCAAAGATTATCCTGCAATAGAAATAAAATACATATAAAAAAAATTAGATAAAGATGGAAATGTTATTAGAAACAAAGCTAGATTCATTTTTAAATGATATAATCAAGAAGAAAGTATTGCTTTTGATGAAATTTTTGCTCCTATAGCAAGATTAGAAGCTACTAGATTGTTACTTGTAATTGCTTTACTACATGAATTTCAAATTATTTCAAATGGATGTTAAAAGTATTTTTTTAAATGAATTTATTGCATAGAAAGTTAATGTGGAACAACCTTTTGGTTTTGAAAAGCATAAATTTATTAATCATGTCTTCAAATTAAATAAGGCTTTATATAGTTTAAAGCAAGCTCCTAGATCTTAGTATAAAAGACTGAGCAAGTTTCTTATAGAAAACTATTTTTCAAAAGAAAATATAGATAAAACTCTTTTGATAGGAAGAAAAAATGATGATATTTTGATTGTTTGAATATATATTGATGATATTATTTTTGGTGCCACTAATGAAGTTTTATGTCAAAATTTTGCTAAGCTCATGTAAGAAGAGTTTGAAAGAAGCATAATGGGTGAACTCACATTTTTCCTCAAACTCTAAATTAAACAAACCAAAGATGGAATCTTCATTTCTTGAAAAAATTTGGCATAGAAAAAGCCAAGCACATTGGTACCCATATGAGCCCCACTTGTAAATTAGACAAAGATAAGCATGGTAAGAGTATTGACTTAAGGCTTTATTGAGGTATGATAGGTTCACTATTATATCTTACAGCTAGCAGATCTGATATTATATTTTATGTTTATTTATGTACTAGATATCAATCTAATCCTAAAGAATGACACTTAATAGTTGTTAAAAGAATCTTAGGATTTTAAATGGAATACAAAACCTAGGCATATGGTACTCTAGACAATCCTCAATCAGCCTTATTAGGTGTTCAGATGTAGATTTTGCTGATTGCAAAATTGATAGCAAAAGAACTAGTGGAACTTGCCAATTTTTTGGAGTTAATTTGATCTTCTGCTTTAGCAAGAAGCAAAATTCAGTAGCTTTATCTACAGCTAAAGCTGAATATATAAGAACCAAAAGTTGTTGTACTCAAATCTTGTGAATCAAGCAATAATTTGAGGATTATGATATAAAACTTAATAAAATATCCATAAAATGTGACAACACAAGTGCTATCAACTTAACTAAAAACTCTGTACAGCCCTCACAAGCTATACGTATTGAAATAAGACATCATTTCATAAGACATCATGTTCAAAACAATGATGTGGCGATTGATTTTATTTGCTCTGAAAAATTACTAGCTGATATCTTTACTAAACCCCTTAGTGAAGACAACTTTTGTTTGGTTAGGGGAGAAATTGGAGTTTATAATCCTTTCTGTTAAAATCTTTCTATTAAACTTCTAATTATTTTATTAAATTAATTCAATATTAATTTCAGTCTAATTTAGATAATAATCATGAACCCCTTTCTATGGTATGCCAACTCTTAATCTAAGGAGACGACCTAGGATAATGAGGAGTCAATCCATTAGAGTAATGGGGAGCTTAGAGTCGACTCAAGAGTTAACTAGAAGTTCTCTAGGTTATCAAAGAGCCGACTTGTATCTAATGACGAGTCAACTCTAGACTGTTGGTCGACCTTTTAGGTTGATGCTTGGAGAGCTAGTTCTTTTTTATCGAGCCGACCTTTCATTTTTTCCTACTTCATCATTTCCAAATTTTCCTTCTCCTCATTGGTCTGCTGTTCAAAACTCCTTCACCTTCCTTTTGCCTTCATCGAACTCTCCTGCCCACCAAGCTTCATCGCCTTTAATCTCTCTTGATGGCCCTAAGAAAGATGCTCCCTCAAAGAAGAAAGTGATCTGCAGAAGAACAGGAAGGAAGGACATTCATGCACTCACTCTTCACTTCTTCCCATGCAATCTTCCTCTCTAAGAATTCCACACATGGTACCCCTTGCCTCTTAAAATATTGCTTCTAGAAGAAATGTTGATTTCTACTTCTTGAAGAGCGAGTGTTTTGCAATCGGTGAGCTAATTAGAAGCCAAGGATGGAAATATTTATGCACGCTAAAAGGACTGATTTATCCAGACCTTCTCGGAGAGTTCTATCAGAATCTCAAGTTCGAGATGGAAAATATGTCTTCAATAGTGAGAAATATGGTAATCGAGTTAGACGACTATGTAATTGTCCAGGTTCTTCAGATGTCTAGTCATGGAGCTAATGTGGATAGACTTGAGGATTGATTGACTACTCCACAATGCATTCTAGGGAGAGAAGATGTTACAAATGTCAAAGTTGAAGGAAGCCAACTAAATGTGCAAATGAGATTGTGGCATCACATGGTCAGCATGATTTTCTATCCAAAATCCAAAAGATTTGAGTATGTAATTAAGCAGGAGTTGTGCATCATATTTCACATCATCAGAGAAGTTTCTATGAATCTCCCAGCTCTAATGATCCAAAGGATGCATAAAGTGGATTCTCAAACTAAGGTTCCATTATCCTATCGTATGATGCTCATGGAAGTTTTAAAAAATTTCAATGTGAATTTAGTTGGTGAAACAACTCGTGAGCTAACTTATTCATACACCTACAATGATCATTCTCTACATCACATGGGTTACAACAAGAAACATGATCGTTGGATGAGAACCAAAGGAGGAGCTAGAGATGAGGAAGAAGAAGGCAGGGGAGAAGCCACAATTGGACATTCTTCAGTCGAAGGATCTTAGAAGCACTGCAACTGAACATTATTAATCATGCCAAGACTTCGCTGATCCATCTCAATTTGAAGGCTGCCATCAACATATTTATATCTGACTAGACGATGATCGGCCTAGAATTGTCTTAGAATAGGTTGCTACAATCCTTTTGGCAGCTAGGATTTCTGAATTTAGAGATAGCACATGGGATCCTCACGTAGCCTCTTTATCTGACATGGTTTGGATGATGACAGAGTAGAGTGCAAAAGTATCCCTTATTCAGAGCTTTGTCACCAATCTGACTAAAAGGGTGGCTTCTTTAGTGAAAATTGATTGAGGCATATTGGCCCAAGCTTCAAATAAGGACAACATGCAGTTATCTAAACTAGCTATGGAGGCTAAAAGACTCAGAGGAAGAATTGAGTCTGGTATCCAACAATTGAAAGAATAGATGCATGGCACAATAACCACGATTTCCTCAAGAATCATGTCTCTTTTTCAGGCCAGGGAAGGCTGACTGGGCAACTTGAAATTGCTTCCACTTATGCTATTCCTAGAGCTACCACCTCTACCAGACCTCCTGCCCAATCTAATTAGCCATCTTAACCTTCCACTTTCTCTAGACCTTTCTGTCCCTTCACCAACGCTAGACCTCCTAGCAGAACTAGAAATCATCGAGCTAGTGCCTCGTCAAGCATGCCAACTCGTCTTGATGTGTCTTCTTCATCCGACAAAGACTAGAGATCTATTCTTTATCATTAATCCGACAAAGTATTTTGTCATGTACTTTGATCCTACCTTGTTATATACTCTATTATTCATATTAAGTGACATATATTTATCCATCCTTTTTGTAATGTGCTCAATGATTGAAATTTTCTTTAATATATGGATATTTAAGTATTTCTCCATGTTTATCATGCGGAATGTTCCTCTCTTAGGTTTCTTTTTTTGATCGTGACAAAAAGGGGGAGAAAAGTTAAACCAAAAGAAGAATAAATAGCAAACAAGAGTACAATTAAGTAAAAAGAAGAGTAAAAATCAGTAAAAGGAAATGGTATACATCAATTGAGATAACTTCTTATGGAGATATGGAAGCAAGAGAAGTAAATATAAGATTTTTTAAAAATGGTAATTTGAAGGATTCTATATGTACATCAAAAAGAGGGAGAACTACTTATAAATCTAACTTTGTGGTAGAAGTATATTCAATCAAGAATGAAAGTAAATTTTGCAAATATTGACTCAGTTTCTAAATATGTTATCTTTGTTTATACTATTCTCTTTTGGAACTCAAAGGTTTTGTCATCATCAAAATGGGAGAGATTGTTGATCCTAGAAGTTTGATTTTGATGATGCAAAATATTTGAGTAAAAATTTTACTAATCAATTGCCTTGAGTATGCTTGAATATTTACAGAAAGCCAAGAAGAAAGCCTTCAATAACTCTCAAATGAAGATTAATTATCCAAAGTTCTACACAAAGAAACTTAACTCCAAAAAGGCCTTGAAGCAACCCTTGGATGCTCATATGCAAATATAAAAATTCTGACATGGGCTATCTCAAGAGTCGAACCTTAGATTGCAATGAATTGACCCTAGCATAATGAAATAGACCGATATACCTTCACGAGTCGACTCCTGCAGATCACGAGTTGATCTCAAAATAGTCTCAAAGAAAAGACAGAAGGCTACAAATTTTACCATATTAGAGAGTCGATCCATAAAAAACATGAGCCAACTTCAATTGGATAAGAGTTGACCCTATAATCAAATGAGTCAACTCCTACATGGCCATAGAGAAAAGACACAGAGCGCTAAAATTCAGTTGTTTGGAGAGTCATCCTATAAAGTTAACAAGTCGACTCCTATTAATGGATGAGTCAAAGACCAGCACATCCCCGCTTTCGAAGCTCTCTGTTGTAGCATGAGAGCTTTGAAGGTCTCAAGATGGTCCATCGAATCCATGGTTCCATCATAAAACTCAAACTGACATATTTTGAACTCCTTTGGCAGGAGCTCCTCTGCAATCTCCTTGGTGAAGGGAGGTACATTCATCATCTCAAAGTCATCCTTTGCTTTGGCCCTCTATCCTTGCAAGACTTTAATTTGGTTGCTCATCTTCTCGATTTTGCGATCAAGGTTAGTCTCCCTCTTGGAGACTCTTCCTATCCAACATAGATATAAATTGCTAGAGCCAAAACTAATTCTAAAGGGGGAATGCGAGTGATCTCGCTTCTGGCCCCCTCCAGACCCTTTAAATGAATATGGCTAATTTTTTGAGCCTGGCCATCTTGACGGTCTGACCAACTTGCTAGGGGAGCGATGATTCATTATTGCAGGTCTTGCACCATCACTATGAGGGTCTGCATCTGCTAGACAACCAGGCCAAGCTATCCGACAACGATGACCTCAGTGGTCAATTGAGGAGGCTAGGATCTTGGGGAACTATGTAGGGAGCCATGAGACTCCAGCTGAATAGCTCCTTAGTGGTTGTTTGTTCTAAGCTTCATGGCTTTTCTTCATTTTTCTCATAGATGTCACCAATCTATTACCATCGATCCTGGGACACCAACATGGACTACTTATGGACCTACGAGGCAATAGGTAAGGGTCAGTGAGCTCGCTGGATTTGTTCTGGTCAGGCCCTCCAATGCTCAAGTCAGAGAAGGCTTTATGGTGAAAAGTTAGAAGGAAGAAGAAAATAAGATGAATAATATTGTTAAAGTAATTGAGAGATTAGACAATGGAGTGTACTTTCTTTCTCTTTCCTCTTTTTCCTTCTTACCTATCACAAGTAGGGTTCGGACCTATTTATAGCCAGAAACCTAAAACTTCTGCAAATCATATCTCAACAAACTTAGAGTCGTGTTATAAAAATCTCCTAACATGGTGTAACAACCTAGAGACTTATCGTAACCTTATAGCATGTGATGGAATTGTCGGAGTCTCGTGTGTATGTAGGCAAGGGGACTGAGCTGCTTGTGTCGTGAGGAGTTTCTGCATGAATTAGGTTGATTGTTGTGGTTGCTGGTTAAGTTGAAAGACTTCGGCTCTGGAGATCGGCTGCTTCTAGTTTGCTCATCCTAGCTTACAGATTAGCATGGGGGTTTCAACTAAAATATCTTAGAGAATTTCTGAGTACGTCTAGATCATTATATAGATCATAAGACGGATTGCTGAGTAATTGATTATTCCCCTACTCGGTTTTGATGTACCAAAATATTTTGAGTGCATTCCTTGTTGGTCTAACAATTTTAAACAAGTATTTTCAGGGTAACAATGCTATAACTTCAAAAGAAAATCTTAGAAAATGGTTCATGGATCTTAAACTCAAGTGTTGGAACCATTCAAGCATTTTCCAAAACTAGAGTCGACTCCCAGAAAGTATGAGTCGACTCCGGCACAAGAATGGCATACTAGCACAACCTCGAGCCGTCTCCACAAAGCGTGAGTCGACTCCCAGGAAGTACGAGTCGACTCCGGCACAAGAATGGCATACTAGCACAACCTCGAGCCGTCTCCACAAAGTGTGAGTCGACTATCTCGGACAGACAGAAATATGTATTTCGAGTCGCAAAGCATGAGTCGACTCAAGTCGAGCGCGAGTCGTCTCCCATCTTTCGGATGAAGCGCGAGACGACTCCCAACAACTACGAGATGCCTCTCTCAGACAGACAGAAACATGTACTTCAGATCGAAAAGCACGAATCAACTCGAGTCGAGCGCGAGTCGACTCGAGTCGAGCGCGAGTCGTCTCCTCTCTGTCGGACGAAGTGCAAGTCGCCTCCTAACTACTACGAGACGTCTCTCTCAGACAAAGGCAGAGAACTCTTTTTCGGTGGACCAAGACGCGAGATGACTCCTGAACCGTGCGAGCTGACTCCAACAAAAATCAACCGATAACCTTTCAACAGGATTCCGAGCCAGAGCCGACTCCAGAATTATGCGAGACGTCTCCTACTTTAGTAGAGCTGACTCCTAGACAGGCGAGACGACTCCAGCTTCAACAAACTTTTTGTCAGAAGTACCAGGCACGACAGAACAGCTACTCTTCTCAGTCTAACGGCTAGTTTTTCAAAATGAAAATATAAGAAGATCCGTTCTGAGTGACATAGCAACAAGAACGAAAAATCCAAACAAAAAAGAACAAGCAAATCATTTGAAACTAGAACTCAAAGGTCATTCAAAGGAAAAATCGGGAGAAAGCAACTCTTCAACGAGAACCCACCCTTTCTCTGCACCAGAGCTGAAATAGAAAGATCCTCCATTGTCGACTGACTCGGGAGAGGATCCAAAAGAAAAGAGGCAGTATCTCAATTGGCAAAAATTATATGAGAAGCTTCTTTTCCCTATTCTCATTAAGATTGTTTTATCTGCTTTTTGGAAGCTTGAATTCATACATTCATTTTATATTTGTGTGCTTGATTCAATCAAAGGATTGAATTAGGAGGTCTAAGGTCGTAATTGGTAATTCTTTGTGAAAACCAACCGGGTTGTTTGTGAGCCCGAGTAAAACAAATGTGGTGGTTCGTTGTGAGCCGGTGATGAGAGCACAAAAGTGCGATCTAAGTACCAATTAACTTAGCCTAATGCTAGCAAAATAATGATAAATAATAGATGTTAACATTTGCATGATTAATATTTTATCCTTAGCATTTATTATAATTTTTAACATTATTTTATATAAATTCATCTAAAAAGGATGCATCCTTCCAACTGCAGAATAGAGTCTATGACTCTTCTTTCGCGCACCCAAGCGACTCCCCAAATTCCGCAATGTAACTCCAGATTCCAGCCGTCCGTGAGCTAGGATCTGTGATCTGATCCCCGCACCCAATCCTAGCATCCCGTGATCAACATCCAGCTCCTCTCGCAATGATCTCCCAATCCAAGCTCCCGTGCCCAATCTCAGGCGTCCAAAGTCTTCATCGCGTTCGTCATCATCCCGTATCCACGGCGTCCGCCCGAAACCCGTGATCAGAAGCCGCATCCCATGCTTCCGCCCGTATCAGCCCCCGAGATCTCCCAAGCTCCCAGCGGTCGTCCGGAAGAGATCACGCTCCTCCACCAATTCCGCTTCACCTCCAAGCCTCAACCCGCGTCTGCCTCTTTCGCTCAAATCAGCCTCCGTGATCCATTCTCGCATCCAATTCCCAGCCGTCCGCCTCCTCCACAGCGTCTGCACGAGCCCGTGATCAGCGCCTCCCAGCAGCCCGCTTCTTCCTCCGTTCCAGCCATTCAAGAGCATCTCAGCACCATCCGCCCGCGATCACTCCCAGCGTCCGCCCGAAACCATGATTTCGTGCTACCGGACTCGCATCAGGCGCCCCATTCGCCCGTGATCCCAGCATCCTGATCATCGCCCGAGATGCAGCCCTTCCGTTGATCTCCATCGCGTGCAAAGGGGGGATCGAATGCTATCTATATATTTCCCTCGGCTGATGATGAAAAGGGGGTTTCGGTTCCCACACAAAAAAACAGAGGAGAGAAGGGACTCGGTTTTTCAAAAGAGAAAAGAGGAAGAACAGGGGATCCGGCGGCTGCAGTTGAGGGAAAAGAGAAGAAGGAAACAGGGTATGCCCTGTTTCCAAAAAGAAAAAGAGAAAAAAAAGGGAGTGAGAAAGGGAGAGATGTTGATGTTTGTAATGGCTTGCTAATTCCCTTGGCAAAGGGTGATGGATGAACCCTTGTCATGTTGTTTTCATCAAGTACACTCTAAACTTTAAATTTTAATTGTTTTATATCCATTGGTATGTTTTGGGTTCTTGCATATTTATTTATTAGATAGATCTTGTATGGTTTATATTTATTGATGCATGGATTGTTTCAATGCTTGATTTGTCGTAGACGTAACCGGCACGATAAATACTTGGATGTTTAATTCATGTTTTCAGATTTTATATTCCATGATTAGGACTACCCTATCATATTAATCCTTAATCAAGAATCGCCAAGTTTATTTGATGAAAGTAATATTGTCAAGGAGGATTCCGGATCCCTAGCCTTCTCTATATTCTTGAACTCTGTTTAGTTATCTATTAATCCTCTGCTTTTAACTTTTGAAAATCAACTGAAAATTACATCTAAAAATTACGCTAATAATCTATAGATCGTTTCCTAAGGAATCGACCTCGGACTCCCGAGTTATATTACTTGTGCGATTCTCCTGCACTTGGGAGAGCAATTTTATTTTTGCACCAAGTTTTTGGCGCCGTTGCCGGGGAACGGCTGAGTTATTAGTGTAATTTTAGATTTAATTTTTACCTTAGTAGTTAGTATTTTTCTTTTGAAAAAAAAAAAATTGCATCTTTACTACTATTTTTAATTCTCTGCACAGTTGGCATCAAACTCCGATATCATAGAAATTAGCCGTCTGATTTGACCCAAATTTGGTCAGCTAGTGCAAGACACATTGGTAGATAATCTGAACGGTCTGATTGACATTCTGACATTTTTAAGACCATCAGATTAATACGAAACCTTGCTGCTTTCTACTTTAAATTTTCTGCATTTATTTTTTTTAGAATCAGAATTATATTGTTATTATATCTCATTAACCCTTGTTGCTAATTAAAAATTGAAGAAAAGAAACCTTAAGAACAGATCAAGGGTGATTATTCAAAAATAAAAAAAGAGGGAAAACCTAAAATTTCAAATTTCAAATTTCAAATTTCAGAATTCAAATTTCAAACGTCAACTCATAAAATTTAAAAAAAAAATAATTAATTTGCTTGATCACCTATTCAATGAAATTTAATGTCATGTCATAAAACATTAAAAAAAAAAAATTTCTTGATTGTTGCATATAGTATAAGGCATCAGCATAAAATATTCTAAGGGCTGAACCCATTTAAAAAGATAAGGTCGGAATTTCATCACTCGTCCTTAGCCCAAAAATCACCCCAGTGCATAAATATCCTAAGCTTAACTAAAATCAACTAGACATTGGCCCCTAAGGACATTCGAGCTCAATAGGACGAAGACCACCGAAAGTTGCACCAATTTCGCTCTGTGGCTTAGTTGATGTCTAGGCAAGCTTTGTCCCTATAAGGGAGACAGTTCATCTGTTCGAGGCAAGTGGGTTTTAAGTGGGACCTTTGCGAACGCATCGTGACCCCTCCACTTACCTGGGAGCTTACCTGGTCAACTCGGTTCATTAGACCGGATTGGAGGCTTAGGTGTCCTCTTCAAACCAGTTAGGAGCTGTCTAGAAATTTAAGAAAAACATTAGAAATTGAGGTGTAATGTTTTGTTGCATGTTTGATTGTGAATAGACTTTTGTTTTAGGGTATCTTTAGTTAGTACTTATATTTAAAAAAGAAAAAAAAAGAGGGAAATATTTTGCATGCTAAAGTGGAATAGGGACGACACCGGTCGATTAAGTCGTACAACTTTAGATCATCCCTTAGGACATACCCTTGAAATTCCTTCGCAGTATCTCACACCTTGTGAGATGGCTGATTTAAATAAAGATGCGGGAAGTCACCACAATCGAGAACGAGAACCCAATGTTATGACCCTAAGACAATACCTACAACCGGCTAGGACTAGTCAACCTTCATGCATAATTTTTCCTGATAATGTAGGACATTTTGACATCAAACCCGGGGTAATCCAATTGCTGCCCAAGTTCCACGGGTTAGAGTCCGAGAGTCCGTATCTTCATTTAAAGGATTTTGAAGAATTGAGCATTACATTTAGAGTGCCAAATGTCACCGAGGATGTCCTCAAGTTGACATTGTTTCCTTTCTCTCTAAAGGATAAGGCCAAAACATGGCTAAACTCTTTGCGACCTAGATCAATAAGAAATTGGCAAGATATGCAGAGAGAATTTTTAAAGAAGTTCTTCCCCACACAAAGGACTAACTTTTTGAAAAGACATATTAGCAATTTCCAACAAAAAGATAATGAAACATTTTATGAATGTTGGGAAAGATTTAAAGACCTTCTTCTCTCATGCCCTCATCACGGATTCGAAACTTGGAGAACCATTAGCTTCTTTTATGAAGGTTTATCTCCATAATTGAAACAATTTGTAGAGACCATGTGCAATGGTAGATTTTCAGAAAAACAACCTGATGAGGCATGGGAGTATTTGGATTCCCTTGCGGAGACTGCCCAACTTTGGGATAACGGGGATAGAAACAATAAGTCTTTACCTAAGCCTACTAGCTCTGTACAGGGAGGCCTTTACAACCTCAGAACTGAGGATGATCTTCATGCTAAAATGGCAGCCCTCACTAGGAAGGTAGAAGAAATTGAGCTTAGGAAGGTTGAGCCTGTCAAAACTATAGAGCTTAGAAACGAGTGTTATGGTATCTGCGATATGTCGGGTCATACCACTACAGATTGCCCCACCATACCGGCATTCAAGGAAGTCTTGCACGATCAAGCAAATGCTATGAACTCCTACCAAAAGCCTTATAACGATCCATACTCGAATACCTATAACCCTGGTTGGAAGAATCATCCAAACTTTAGGTGGAGAAACGATCATCCTCAACAGTCACACCATTCAGCTCCTCCACCTGTACATCCTACTTATGCACCATCACCTTCTCAAAAGCCAAATATCGAGGATACCTTGCAATCCATACAAACTTTTCTACAAGGTCAAGCTAATATCAATGCTCAAAATACTCGAAATTTTGAAGACATAAGGAACCAATTGTCAATGTTGACTACCGTCCTAAGTACCCAAGAGAAGGGTAAGCTTCCAGCTCAACCCCAACCTAACCCACAAGTGCACGGTAGTAATAATACGGCTCCCTCTAGTTCGCATACAGAACATGCAAAAAGCATCATGACTTTGCGTAATGGAAAAGTCATTGATCAAACCGTCCCATCGAGACCGCAGGTCACTTCTAATTCTGATGCTCCCAAAGTCGATGAAAGGGACAAAGAAGAAGTTGAGGTCCCAACTTCTACCAAGAAAGTTGAATGTCCTTTTCCTCCACCTTTTCCACAACGGTTAAAGCCGTTGCAAAAGCTCGAACCTAATTCTGAAATTCTTGAGCTTTTTAAACAAGTAAAGATCAACATACCTCTTCTTGATGCAATCAAACAAGTACCCTCATATGCCAAATTTTTGAAGGACTTGTGTACTGTCAAACGCCGATTAAATGTTAAGAAGAAGGCATTTTTAACTGAAAATGTGAGTGCTATTTTGCAGCACAACATTCTCCCTAAATTTAAGGATCCAGGTTGCCCAACCATCTCATGCATCATAGGCAACTTTAGGATAGAGCGAGCATTGTTAGATTTAGGGGCAAGTGTGAATTTGTTGCCATATTCTGTATATGAGCAACTTGGTTTAGGTGAGTTGAAGCCAACCTCCGTCACTTTACAATTAGCTGACAGGTCAGTTAAAATTCCAAGGGGGATTATCGAGGATGTATTAGTCCAAGTAGACAAGTTCTACTTTTCTGTCGATTTTATTGTATTGGACACACATCCGGCTTCGAACTCACAGTCTCAAATTCCGGTCATTTTAGGACGTCCATTCCTTGCAACTTCTAATGCATTGATTAATTGTAGGAATGGCGTCATGAAGCTTTCTTTTGGTAACATGACCTTAGAATTGAACATTTTTAATGTGTGCAAACAACCCAATGATTCCGAAGAGAGTAAGGAGGTTGATTGGGTTGAAACCATCGCAGAAGAATATTTGTTAGCTAAAGCAATTAACGACCCATCCAATGATAGCTTAATTGATTGGTGTCCTAATGGAACCGATGACGATGATTTGTCAGTCACACCTATTGTGGATAATCTGGATATCAAGATGGTCAATGGGTGGAGACCAAAAGAAGGAGAATTTGAGAGATTGTTGCCTCGAGAGGTGAAAATAGAACCATCCCATGAGCAAGCACCCAAGCTCGAATTGAAATCCTTACCAAAGAAAATTAAGTATGCTTTTCTTGGACCCGAAGATACTTTTCCTGTAATCATCTCGTCTGGACTTGATCATAACCAAGAAGGAAAATTAATTGATGTTTTAAAGAATCATAAAGGAGCCTTAGGGTGGTCTATTGCCGATTTGAAGGGAATTAGCCCTTTAATTTGCACGCACCGGATATATTTGGAGGATAATGCCAAAACCACAAGGCAAATGCAACGAAGGTTAAATCGTACAATGAGAGATGTGGTTAAGGCAGAAGTCCTCAAGTTGCTTGACGTGGGTATTATTTACCCAATTTCCGACAGCAAGTGGGTAAGCCCTACTCAAGTCGTTCCTAAGAAATCGAGTTTGACGGTAGTAGAAAATGAACAAGGTGAACTAGTTCCAACTCGTGTCCTGACGAGTTGGCGCATGTGTGTTGACTACCGAAAGCTGAATTTGGTCACACGAAAGGATCACTTTCCTTTACCCTTCCTAGACCAAGTGTTGGAGAGAGTTGCAGGGCATGATTTCTATTGTTTTCTCGATGGCTATTTGGGATATTATCAAATTGAAATTTCACCAGAAGATCAAGAGAAGACTACCTTCACTTGTCCTTTTGGCACATTTGCTTTCCGACGAATGCCATTCGGGTTGTGTAATGCACCTGCAACATTCCAAAGATGCATGCTCAGCATCTTTGAAGACATGAACGAGAAATTTTTGGAAGTGTTCATGGACGACTTCTCCATTTTTGGCGACACATTTGATGATTGCCTGCCACATTTACAAGCTGTCTTAGCTCGATGTATGGAAAAGAATTTGATACTGAATTGGGAGAAATGCCACTTCATGGTGCCAAAGGGAATTGTCTTAGGACATATTGTTTCATCGAAGGGCATGGAAGTAGATAGAGCTAAGACTGATTTAATTGCTAAGCTACCTGCACCCAAGACGGTTAGAGATGTTAGATCATTTTTGGATCACGCCGGATTTTATAGGAGATTCATGAAGGACTTTAGTGTCATATCTCGACCATTATGTAATCTCCTATCCCTTGATACACCGTTCAATTGGACTGAAACTTGCCAAGATGCATTCGAGAAGTTAAAGTCTATGCTTAGCACTGCACCCATCGTTCGACCACCCGATTGGTCATTACCTTTTGAGATTATGTGCGACGCTAGCGACTATGCAATAGGAGCTGTCTTAGGACAACGCAAGGATAATAAGCCATATGTCATTTACTATGCAAGCAAAACCTTAAACGATGCTCAAATGAATTACACTACCACCGAGAAGAAATTGCTTGCAGTAGTATTTGCCTTAGATAAATTTCGCTCTTATATCCTTGGTGCTCCTATTGTTATCTTCACGGACCATGCGGCACTAAAATATTTGTTGGATAAGAAAGAGGCCAAACCACGCTTAATACGATGGATACTTCTACTCCAAGAATTTGACATCACTATCAAAGATAAAAAAGGAGTAGAGAATGTGGTTGCTGACCATTTATCATGATTAGTTTTTCATGATTCAGTGCCACAATTTTCCATCAAGGACTCATTCCCTGAA
The DNA here is from genome assembly GCF_009389715.1 of Phoenix dactylifera. NCBI lineage: Eukaryota > Viridiplantae > Streptophyta > Magnoliopsida > Arecales > Arecaceae > Phoenix > Phoenix dactylifera. The sequence goes on along the minus strand of NW_024067787.1, from coordinate 356,444 downwards.
GAGCAGTTGTTTGCACTTTCTAGTATACCATGGTATGCAGATATTGTAAATTTTCTTGTTACAAGCCGGATGCTGGAACATTGGGGGTCGACAGATAGAAAAATTTTCTTGCGCGAAGTAAAGAATTATTACTATGACGAACCCTATTTATTTAAATATTGCAATGATCAAATTTTTAGACGATGCATACCGGATCATGATATACAAAGCGTACTTTCTATCTGCCACACTGATGCTTGCGGTGGACACTTTGCCTCTAAGAAAACTGTTGCAAAGGTCTTGCAATGTGGTTTCTATTGGCCTACTATGTTCAAAGATGCCCACGAGTTCTGCAGGACATGTGATCCATGTCAACGTATTGGAAGTTTAACTCGTAGGCAAATGATGCCTCTTCAACCCATTACTATTATCGAAATTTTCGATTGTTGGGGCATCGATTTTATGGGCCCATTTCCACCATCTTTTGGATATGAGTACATTTTAGTCGGTGTCGAATATGTGTCCAAATGGGTAGAAGCTGTTGCTTGTAAGACCAATGATCACAAACTCGTCCTGAAGTTTTTAAAAGAAAATATTTTTTCACGATTTGGGATGCCTAAGGTCATAATTAGTGATGGTGGAAAACACTTTTGTAATAAGCCTTTTGAGACATTATTAAAAAAGTATGGTGTCACCCACAAAGTTGCTACCCCATATCACCCGCAAACTAGTGGCCAAGTAGAATTAGCCAATAGGGAGATCAAGCGTATTTTAGAGAAAACGGTGAACCCATCACGAAAAGATTGGTCCTTAAAATTATCAGATGCATTATGGGCCTATCGTACTGCATACAAAACCATTCTTGGCATGTCTCCCTACCGGCTAGTCTATGGAAAAGCGTGTCATCTGCCTGTAGAAATAGAACATAAATCGTATTGGGCAATTAGAAAATTAAATTTTGATTTACAAGATGCCAGTCTAGCTAGAAAATTGCAATTAAACGAGCTAAATGAGATTCGCAGAGACGCTTATGACAATGCTAAAATTTGCAAAGAACGAATGAAGATCTTACATGATAAATCAATTTTAAAAAAATCTTTTGAACCTTTGCAAAAAGTTCTTTTATATGATTCCTGCTTACATCTGTTTCCTGGTAAGTTGCGATCGAGAAGGACAGGTCCTTACATTATAAAAACTGTTTTTCCACATGGGGCGGTTGAGATTGAGAATCCACGGGATGGTAGAATTTTTAAGGTAAATGGACACAGACTTAAATCTTTTCTTGAGAATTTTGCAGATGAAGAAGACTCCTTTTTCTTGGGGGAGCCTTCTTATGACTGAACATGAAGGCAAAGATATGTGTACATTAGTTAGGATTATTTTTCTAGTTTTGTAGGTTTTATTTTCTGGATATCAACAGCTCAAGGTATTCCTCTTTTCTCCAATATTATTTTCTCTACTGTCTTTCATTATAATTTTCTTGAACATTGAGGACAATGCAATGTTTAAGTTGGGGGGAGGGAAGTATTTTGCAAAAAAAAAAAAAAAAAGTTTTTGCATTCTTTTCTAAGCAAATGCACATGTATTTTCATATTCAGTTTGTGCAACTATTAAGGCAAGGAATACATGCGTACTATGACTGATTAGAGACCTATTATTAGATCCCCGCACATGTATTTAATGATTATAGGAAGGCCTCAGGAGTTCACATTTTTTTTTTTTTTTTTTTTGGTAAACCGGCTTCTCACTACATACAACGATGAGAGAGCCCAGAACTGTCACAAAGCAAAACACGATCAAATGCCTGCGGCACATGGTCGGGGGAACCCCAAAAAACAAAACCAGAATGGTGGGCAGCATAGGAGGCGACCCAGTCCGCAGCCCTGTTCGCCTCCCGAAACACATGTGAAACCCGGAGTAAGTCTAGCTCCTCCCCCATGCTCCGGATGTCCCGAAGTAATGGGTGCAAATCCGACCTGGCATATCGGCAACGAATCCAGTCCACTACTGTGGTCGAGTCACCCTCTAGAAAAATCCGTCGGGCACCCAGGTGTACTCTAGCATATACAAGACCCTCCCATGCCGCGTGCAACTCCGTCACATGGACGGATCCATCAAAGGTGCGCCGGCCTCCGGCCGCAATCAGTCTGGAGTCATGGTCTCTGATAACAAAGGCCACTCCACATCTGCTCCCGCCCTCCGCTACGCTGCCATCGAAATTCACCTTGAGAGAACCAGGGGGTGGGGGCGCCCAGGATACCAGTGGTATCATCGCATATCTATGCGGGGAAGAAAAGGCGCCCCAGGTATCCCTATCCTCTCCAGATGAAGAGTCAGCTGCAGCGCTCACCAACTCAACTGCATGTGCGAAAGCTCTAGTAACCACCGATCGCGGATAGAAACCTCTACCCTCAAATATCCTCGCATTCCTATCCAGCCAGATGTGATATGCCACGTGAGCCCATACTACTCCCCTGTCTGCCATGTCGACTCTCCGAGCTGAGTCCCTCACATTTGTTTAATGCATTTTTATTAAGCCATATCTGTAAAAGAAGTACGAGTATCCTTGTCCGTACTATAAGGTTCTTGATTTGGTTTTCACATAAAGATAGAGGTTGAATACCCCGGCTAGATCATCTAAGTGCCTTATGTTCCGATCTTGGTTGACCTATAGTCACGTTGCAGTCACATTATACGGTTCAGTTTACCTTCTCTATTTTGAAATAAATAAATAAATAAATAAATAAATGAGGAGATGAGAAGTCTAACCTCGTGGCGTAGTTTGGTTCGAGTAATTAAGCCCGAGGGGTGTTTTCACCTAATGCCTTGAGCCAACTGGATCAAGAGTCATTGGCCGAAAACTCGCTACATGGACCTTGCTAGAGCCTAAGGGGGTTGGACTATTGTAATCACCATATGTGTTTAAAAAAAAAAAAAAACATGAATAGGGTTGGTCGGGCTGAACCCAGTGACATGTGGTAATGGCTGGTTTGACTCCATTGTATTGGACCTTTGTGTACTTTGGATATTTAGTTGGGATTGATAGCTCTTTCTTTACATACGAACCATTCTTGACGAATGTAGACAACATGTGATATTCTGAAAATTTGATAGATCAGGTTCTAATAAACTGTAGTAAACACTTGCGAACTTGAGTAGTGCACCTAAAATTCAAGCGGTACCATGTTATGGTAGAGGTATTAGTACTCTAAGAAAGTCATTCTGTTTATGCATACTACACTTTAGTATTCCCCTTTGCTTTGATAGTTGCCAAGCTTAAGAAAAATATATATATCACATGTATATTGACTTAGATTTCATTGTATATCATTTTATGAATGATGTTTGTGGGTAACATTACTGCAAACCCTCACGAGACAACACTCGTCTACTAGGATAACCTAGGGGTTTAACGGCTTGTTGCACGTGCTAAGTGCAATCGTGATGCCCTACGAAAGTGGGTACATATCTTAGTTTTATGTCTTTAGCTTTAATAAAAAGTCCAAGAATTAACCAACACTTTTTGTACTCTCATGTTATTATTTACTCTGAATTGCTAGAGACTAGCAATAAGCAAGTTGGGGGGTATGATGAGAGCACAAAAGTGCGATCTAAGTACCAATTAACTTAGCCTAATGCTAGCAAAATAATGATAAATAATAGATGTTAACATATGCATGATTAATATTTTATCCTTAGCATTTATTATAATTTTTAACATTATTTTATATAAATTCATCTAAAAAGGATGCATCCTTCCAACTGCAGAATAGAGTCTATGACTCTTCTTTCGCGCACCCAAGCGACTCCCCAAATTCCGCAATGCAACTCTAGATTCCAGCCGTCCGTGAGCTAGGATCTGTGATCTGATCCCCGCACCCAATCCTAGCATCCCATGATCAACATCCAGCTCCTCTCGCAATGATCTCCCAATCCAAGCTCCCGTGCCCAATCTCAGGCGTCCAAAGTCTTCATCGCGTTCGTCATCATCCCGTATCCACGGCGTCCGCCCGAAACCCGTGATCAGAAGCCGCATCCCATGCTTCCGCCCGTATCAGCCCCCGAGATCTCCCAAGCTCCCAGCGGTCGTCCAGAAGAGATCACGCTCCTCCACCAATTCCGCTTCACCTCCAAGCCTCAACCCGCGTCTGCCTCTTTCGCTCAAATCAGCCTCCGTGATCCATTCTCGCATCCAATTCCCAGCCGTCCGCCTCCTCCACAGCGTCTGCACGAGCCCGTGATCAGCGCCTCCCAGCAGCCCGCTTCTTCCTCCGTTCCAGCCATTCAAGAGCGTCTCGGCACCATCCGCCCGCGATCACTCCCAGCGTCCGCCCGAAACCATGATTTCGTGCTACCGGACTCGCATCAGGCGCCCCATTCGCCCGTGATCCCAGCATCCTGATCATCGCCCGAGATGCAGCCCTTCCGTTGATCTCCATCGCGTGCAAAGGGGGGATCGAATGCTATCTATATATTTCCCTCGGCTGATGATGAAAAGGGGGTTCCGGTTCCCACACAAAAAAACAGAGGAGAGAAGGGACTCGGTTTTTCAAAAGAGAAAAGAGGAAGAACAGGGGATCCGGCGGCTGCAGTTGAGGGAAAAGAGAAGAAGGAAACAGGGTATGCCCTGTTTCCAAAAAGAAAAAGAGAAAAAAAAGGGAGTGAGAAAGGGAGAGATGTTGATGTTTGTAATGGCTTGCTAATTTCCTTGGCAAAGGGTGATGGATGAACCCTTGTCATGTTGTTTTCATCAAGTACACTCTAAACTTTAAATTTTAATTGTTTTATATCCATTGGTATGTTTTGGGTTCATGCATATTTATTTATTAGATAGATCTTGTATGGTTTATATTTATTGATGCATGGATTGTTTCGATGCTTGATTTGTCGTAGACGTAACTGGCACGATAAATACTTGGATGTTTAATTCATGTTTTCAGATTTTATATTCCATGATTAGGACTACCCTATCATATTAATCCTTAATCAAGAATAGCCAAGTTTATTTGATGAAAGTAATATTGTCAAGGAGGATTCCGGATCCCTAGCCTTCTCTATATTCTTGAACTCTGTTTAGTTATCTATTAATCCTCTGCTTTTAACTTTTGAAAATCAACTGAAAATTACATCTAAAAATTACGCTAATAATCTATAGATCGTTCCCTGAGGAGTCGACCTCGGACTCCCGAGTTATATTACTTATGCGATTCTCCTGCACTTGGGAGAGCAGTTTTATTTTTGCACCAGCCGGTAAAACAACAAGTTTGGTTGTGAGCTTGTAAAACAACCATGCTGTAATTCTAGGATTATAGTGAAAATCTCAAGTGAAACTTGGGGAGTGGACGTAGGAGTAAGGGTAGCTCCGAACCACTATAAATCTTGTGTCTTTGTGCTTTGCTTTCCATTGTCTCATTGTCTTCATTCCTCTAACATTCCAGACTAACACTTTAGATTAATCACAAGATAAAAATTCCACATTTTAATTACAACCCAATTCAACCCCCCCACCCCTTCTTGGGCTGCTGGGCAACAAGTAGTATCAGAGCGGTGCTCTTCAATAGTGACTGTTATCTAAGTCTCTTTTTGAGTAAAAGATTTAATGACAACCCAATTCGGATTAACCTCAAATGAAGGATAGTCAACCAATAGGCCACCCGTATTTAATGGAACAAACTATACCTATTGGAAGGCAAGAATGAGAATATTCGTTCAAGCCCAAGACTATGATGTTTCGAGTATTATTGTCAATGGGCCTCACATTCCCACACACATTGTTGACAACATAGGAACTCCCAAACTCAAAAAGGACTGGGATGAAAATGATAAGAAAAAGGCACAACTAAATGCCAAGGCTATGAATGTGCTTTATTGTGCCTTAGATGCAATTGAATTTAATAGAGTATCAACATGTAACTCCGCTAAGAAGAGTTAGGATAGACTTGAAATTACTCATGAAGGCACAAATCAAGTTGAGTCAAAAATTAACATGCTAGTGCATAAATATAAATTATTTAAAATGGAGCCATCTGAAAATATTACTTCCATGTTTACTAGATTTACTGATATTATTAATGGACTGAAGAGCTTTGGAAAAGTGTACCTAACAGTGATCTTGTCAGAAAGATTCTTCGTTCACTATCACGCTCTTGGGAGGCCAAAGTGACGGCAATACAAGAAGCCAAGGACCTCAGCATCCTTCCTCTAGAAGAGCTTCTCGGATCATTGATGACTCATGAACTCACCATGATCCAACACCTTGAGGATGAGGATCAGAAGAGAAAAGGAATAGAACTGAAGGCTTCTACCCATAAGGAATGTAATGAGAGTAATGATGAAGGAGAAGATGAGAATGAGGATGATGATATTGCCCTCCTCGCAAAAAAAATTCAGTAAATTCATGAGGAGAAGGAAGATGAACCTCAAAAGGTATCCTATAACAAGAGGTGAGGTAGAAAATGATAAAGAGAAAGGGAAAGATCCCTTAGTGTGCTATGAGTGTAAGAGACCCGGATATTTTAGGCTAGACTGTCCGCTCTTGAAGAAACCGTAGAAGAAAAAGAAGAAGGCATTTATTGCAATGTGGGGAGACAGCGACGAATCCTCATCTGAAGAAGAACCCCAAGAAGCAGCCAACATTTGCCTTATGGCTTAAGATAATGAGGTAAGTTCTAATGCATCACCTAGTTTCACTTTCGATGAATTGTATGATGCCTTTAATGAGTTAGTTAATGATTATAAAAAACTTGGTATGAAAAATAAGGAGTTAAGAACTGAAAATAAAACTCTAAATGAATTATCTGAAAAATACAATGAAGAAAAACAATCCTTAACCAATGAAATGCAAATGCTGAAATCTGAAAAGCAGAAGAAAGTCAAACAAAATGAAAAACTCCTAAATGAGAACCAAAACCTTAAAAAGAAAGTAGATAAGTATAAGTTAATTGTGGATAAGTTCACTTGCAGCTCTGAAAAACTAGATATGATTCTAAATAGTCAGAGAGCTATTTTTAACAAAGCCGAGCTAGGATTTAGGCCTAAAAAGGAACAAAAACTTTTAAAGAATTTTTTTATCAAAGCAACAAAGGCTGAATCTAATGAACTTAAATGCTTCTGTTGTGGTAAACCCGGACATAAATCTTATGTGTGCAACTATAAACAAATATCAAAGAAAAGCAACATAAAAAAAATTTGGGTTCCAAAAGGATCCACTCACACTAACCATGAAGGATCCAAGAAGACTTGGGTACCTAAAGTCTTTTGATTCTCATACAGGTATGTCTTGCGGCCAACCAAGCTAAAAGAAATTGGTACCTCGATAGTGGCTGCTCAAGACACATGACCGGGGATAAAGATCAATTCGTCACCCTCAAGTCAAAAGAAGGAGTAGTAGTAACCTTCGGTGATAATAGCCAAGGTCAAATCATTGGTACTGGTAAAATTCAGATATCTCCTTCTACATTTATAGATAATGTGTTGTATGTAAATAGATTAAAGCACAATCTTATAAGCATTAGTCAATTGTGTGATAAAGATTTCAAAGTCACCTTTGAAGCCTTATTATGCACTGTATTAGATTCAACAAACAACAACACTATCTTTGTAGGACACAGGCATGGCAATGTCTATATGATAAACTTAGATGATCTTGTAAGAAGTAGTCAATGCCTAGTAGTCACAAACACAAAAGATAATGAAATTAGTTGGTCATGGCATCGTAAACTAGAGCATGCAAGTATAGACTTAATCTTCAAATTAATTAATAAGGAACTAGTTAAGGGGATACCTAAGATGAAATTTGAGAGAGATAGAGTATGTAGGGCTTGTCAACTAGGAAAATAGACAAGAAGTTCCTTCAAATCTAAAAATGATGTGTCAACATCTAGGCCCTTAGAATTGCTTCATATCGATCTTGTCGGACCAACTAGGACCACTAGCTTAGGAGGAAAAAAGTATCGTTTTGTAATAGTGGATGACTTTACTAGGTACACATGGGTAATATTTCTAGCACATAAAGATGAAACTTTTCCAATCTTTCTAAAATTCTATAAGAAAATTTTAAATGAAAAGGGAACAACCATTATCTCAATAAGGAGTGATCATGGGACTGAATTCGAAAATCGCCTTTTTGAAAAATTTTGTGATGAAAATGGAATTAACCACACCTTCTCAGCCCCTAGGACACCTCAACAAAATGGGGTAGTAGAAAGAAAAAATAGAACTCTAATAGATATGGCCCGTACCATGCTATGTGAGGAAAATCTTCCAAGGTACTTGTGGGCTGAAGCAGTAAATACAGCATGTTATATTCTAAACAGAGTTTCCATCAGAATAATTCTTAAGAAAACTCCCTATGAGCTTTGGAAAGGCAAAAGACCAAACATTAGTCACTTTCATGAGTTTGGTTGTATATGCTACATACACAATAATGATAAAAACAATCTAGGAAAGTTTGGTAAAAAATCAGATGATGGAATATTTCTAGGATACTCATCAACTAACAAAGCCTATAGGGTATTTAATAAAATAACACTTGTTGTTGAGGAATCAGTACATGTAGTTTTTGATGAGAATTCTAGTCATTCACTTAGGATGGATGAACCCGAAGATGACACAGAAATTCTAAAAAATAAGATTGAAAGAATGACTTTTGAAGATTCATCTAATTCCAACAATAAAGAAGATGATAAACAAGTTGAGAATGAAGTAGTTGAAGAACTAGATCATAATCTATCTAAGGAGTGGAGATATGCAGCTAGCCACCCTAAAGAACTAATTATAGGTGATCCAGCACATCAAATTAAGACAAGGGCATCTCTTAGAAATGCAAATAACTACTTAGGCTTTGTCTCTCAAATTGAACCAAAGACTCTAGAAGAAGCAGAAGAAGATGCAAATTGGGTAAATGCAATGCAAGAAGAACTAAACCAATTTACAAGAAACAATGTTTGGAAACTAATTGAAAGATCTGAAAATTATCCCGTAATAGGTACAAAATGGGTCTTCAGAAACAAGTTAGATGAAAATGGAGTTGTTATAAGAAACAAGGCTAGGCTTGTAGCGAAGGGGTATAACCAAGAAGAAGAAATAGTCTTTGATGAAATCTTTGCTCCAGTAGCTAGATTAGAGGTCATCAGGTTATTTCTTGCCTTTGCCACTTCTATCGACTTCAAATTATATCAAATAGATGTCAAAAGTGCCTTTCTAAATGGATATATAACTAAAAAAGTATATGTAGAACAACCTCCAGGATTTGAAGATTACATGTACTCTAATCATGTATTTAAAATTAATAAGGCACTCTATAGTCTAAAACAGGCACCAAGAGCTTGGTATGATAGATTAAGTAAATTTTTATTGGAAAATAAATTTACTAGAGGAGATGTTGATACGACCTTATTTCTGAAAAAAAAAGATAAGGATATGTTGATAGTTCAAATTTATGTTGATGACATTATATTTGGAGCTACCAACAATAATTTATGTCAAGAATTCGCGGATTTAATGCAAAGTGAATTTGAAATGAGTATGATGGGTGAACTGAATTTTTTTCTTGGATTACAATTCAAACAACTAAAGGATGGAATCTTTATTAATCAAGCCAAATATATCAAAGGAAAGCTCAAAAAATTTGGTTTGGAGATCAATAAGTCCATAGGCACACCCATGAGTTTGTCATGCAAATTAGACAAGGATGAGGCAGGCAAGAGTGTAGATCAAAAGCTCTATAGGGTTATGATTGGATCACTTTTGTATTTTACCGCAAGTAGACCATATATTATGTTTAGTGTATGCATGTGTGCTAGATTTCAATCAAATCCAAAAGAGTCACACCTACTTGCAGTTAAAAGAATTTTTAAATATCTAGTTGGAACTCAGCATATAGGGTAATGGTACTTAAAAGACTGTAGTTTAAAATTAATAGGATTCATAGATGCTGACTTTGCAGGATGTAAATTAGATAGAAAAAGTACTAGTGGCACATGTCAACTTTTAGGTGAAAACATAATTTCATAATTTAGCAAGAAGCAAAATTCGATTGCATTATCAACGGCGGAAGTCGAATATGTTGCAGCCGGAAGTTGTTGTGCTCAAATCTTATGGATCAAACAACAATTAGAAGATTATGGGATTAAGCAAACAAAAATACCCATTAATTGTGATAATACTAGTGCTATAAATTTATCTAAGAATCCAGTTCAACACTCAAGGACTAAACATATTGAAATACGACATCACTACTTAAGAGATCATATCTCAAAAGGAGATATATCACTCGATTTTGTGTGCACCGATGATCAATTAGCCGACATCTTTACAAAACCCTTAAGTGAAGATAGATTCTGTAATCTTAGAAGAAAACTAGGAGTAATTGACCTTTTTCAATAATCATGCTTTCACTTCCCTCAGTTCATTCCTTCATGACTTGACTTCCAATCAAATTGTGCCTTCATGATTATTCTCCAAAGGTAAAAGTCAATCAAACTAATTCCAAAACCTTTTGGACTAACTATTACAAATGGTTTGAAGGAAAGCAGATCTCGAGCCGACTCGAGAAGAATCCGAGTCGACTCACATGCGAGTCGTCTCTAGCTATTGCGTGAGACGTCTCCAGGTTGAACTCACAGTGCCCTATCTTTGCCGAGTCATCTTGAACTCTAGCGGGAGACGTCTCGAAGGAAAACTGACATTGTCGAATCGTCTCGACCCTTGCGCGAGACGTCTCAAGTTCGAATCGACATCTTTTTTATGTACCCGAGCCATCTCTTCATTCATTTTTTCTGAGCCTTCAACTTGAGTTCCTCTCTGTCCTCGAGCTTAGGATCATCCTGTGTTCTCAAAACCCTAGGTTCTCCTCCAAGTCTAACCTAGATTAGGTCTCCATGACTCCCAAGAAATCCTCCAGCTCATGCAAAAAACGTCCTATCATGGCAAACAAGTCGAAACGACAGTCAAAAGCGAGGAATGAGCCAAACCCTTTCGGATCCATGGCTCCTTCCTCTCCTAGACCATAGATCCTTCGCTTGTGTGACACGAGGTTATTCTTGACCGGTAGAAAGGTCGATTTCCGCTTCCTTTCTTGCAAGGGATTTAGCTTAGGAAATCATCTAAAAACCCAAGGTCTAGAACTCCTCTGCTCACTGAACGTTCCTACATACCCTAGCCTAGTTAGGGAATTTTTCAACATCGTAGCAAGGGGAGACGATGCCTTGGTAGGATGGGTAAAAAATGTTAAGGTGGTTGTAACCGAAGCCCTACTGTCTAGACTATTTTTCCTTCCTAATACAGGGCCTTCACCTTCTTCTCATCCTGAAAGGGCAGAAGCACTAAGGACAATCTTAGGACGAGAACCCATAAGTCCAATGGAGGAAGTTTTCGGAAATCAGCTCTGGGCTGAAATGCGACTGCTTCTTAGCATCATAAGTCGGGTCCTCTTCCCAAAAACGGAAAGATTTGATTTCATTTCTGAAAGAGACCTAGCAGTCATGTATCACATTGTACATGAGCTGCCTCTGAATTTCGCTAGATTGATGTACCTCCACATCCTAGAGCCCGCGTCCAAAAAGAAAACTAGTTTACCCTATGGCCTGGCCTTCATCTTAATTTTTAGGAAATTCAGAGTTCCCATATCTGAAGGGGATACTTCTCGTGAGCTACGAAACACTGACTATGTAGACAAGAAGACCTTTCAAAGAATGGGCTTCATAAAGTTAGAGAATGTTTGGGTTAGGAAGCCTGGTCACACCATGAGGACCTCTCCCTCCAGAGCTCCACCTTCACCACCACTTCCTCCTCCACCTCCTCCTCCTACTTCAGCCACAGAACTTCCCGAACCTCCTACTCAGATTCCTCCACCCACATTGAGTGATGATCAGCTGCGAAGGATAGCCTCCTTCATGGCTGATGAGATGACCTCTCGAGATCTGAATAGTGGAGCACCTTCTTCGGAGCTCATCCCCTTTATGGTGGCTCTCACCCAATCCGTTAATGAGATAAAAGCTGAGTTGACAAGCCTCCATTGCCTTCTTCAAGCTCAAGATCAACGATGTCTAGATACAGAAGAAAATACACGGAGCTTGCAAGTATCGGTCCGAAGAGACATAGAAAAGCTGAACGAGAATGCGGAAAAACTTGCCAACCTACTACTAGAGGACCTGCACAAGAACACTGAGACGATAAGCCAACTTAGCAAGTCCCAGCGGTTGGAGAGCTCCGAGATCCTCAAAAGTCTTGGAGATATTCTCACGGCAATCACCCATCTTCTCGAAAATCAGCCAGGGCCCTCCTCAAGGATTCAACCCCTATGACTTAGTATATGTATAGGAGAAAGTTCTTCAAATCTATTGTACCTCATTTTTAGATCACAAATGTATACAACATTTTGATGAAATGAAATGATCAATTTCTTCTCTCACCTTCTCAGTCTTTTATGATTGCTACACTCCTTTAATGTATTTTACTGATGACAAAAAGGGGGAGAAGAGTTAGGAAGAGAAGAACTAGGCTGAACTAAGTATAAATAATAAAGGAGGCAAATTTAATGCACTAATTTAGGGGGAGCTAAGTGAAATTAAATGCGCTAATCTAGGGGGAGCTAAGTGAACGATGTTTACACAAATTAAAGACTCACAATGGCTAAACAATAAAATTCACATAACTACACAATTCCAAGTGAAAGGGAGAGCATTATAATATTGAAGTTTGTTGCTCACACCTTTCATATCTCGGATATATTAAAAAATGATCATACATTCTTGATTCGATTTACTTATGTAATTTACACTTGGTTGAAAACACTCAATGTTTTGTCATAATCAAAAAGGGGAAGATTGCTGAGTAATTGATTATTCTCCTACTCGGTTTTGATGTGCCAAAACATTTTGAGTGCATTCCTTGTTGGTCTAACAATTTTAAACAAGTATTTTCAGGGTAACAATGCTATAACTTCAAAAGAAAATCTTAGAAAATGGTTCATGGATCTTAAACTTAAGTGTTGGAACCATTCAAGCATTTTTCAAAACTAGAGTCGACTCCCAGGAAGTACGAGTCAACTCCAGCACAAGAATGGCATACTAGCACAACCTCGAGCCGTCTCCACAAAGCGCTGAAGAAAAAATATCCCGCAAAATCCGATAAAATCGGATGCCAGGTCAGAAAATCAGTTTTAAAATTTTATCTATTTATTTATAACAGGTATAAATAAATAACATAACTATATTATGTTTACCATACCTCGATCCCGCAGCGGAAGATGGTCAAGGTACTCAGGAACAGAATCTGGTGTAGGGCCAAGTGCTGGATCAGATACTGGATCAGATGCTAGATCTGGTACTGGATCGGAAACTGGATCTGGAACTGGATCTGGTGCCGGATCTGGTACTGATGGATCTGGTGCTATGCGAGGCCCGGATGTACGGACCCTCTACTTCACACGCACGCCAAGAAATGCAGGAAGGTAGGATGATGTCTGTATAGTGCAAAAACCCTTTTGCAAATAAACCCCTGGAAGAAAAGAATTTCAAAAATTCCTTCTTCCCTTTTTTTTTTTTCTTTCTTTTCCTCTTTCTTCCCGTTTCCTTTTCCTCTCTTTTCAAGCTACTCAAAAGATCATGAATCTCCCCTCTCCCCAGATAAAATCTCTAGCAAAGAATGAAGAAAAAGCTAGCCTATTTATAGGCAAAGACAAGGCTGAACCAGGGAAGAGAAAATGCCAAAAGGGAAGAGTGAACGCCAAACGTTTCATGATTTTATTGAATTTTTTTGAACCGTTTGATTTCAATTAAATCAGTCCTATATTAAAGAGGTTTCAAAACCGAAGAGACACGTCTCTTCGGATCTTCAAATGGTAGCCGAAAGAGGGAAGATCAAGCGGCCTTCGATGTGTTCGGAAGAAGAAGAAGAATGCGGTCCACGGGAGAAAGTTTGCAGAAAATTGGTCCATGGACCGAGGAAGAAACCAGAACGTGTCAATCAAATAGAGGGGCAAACTAGTAAATGGGTTAATTCAAATGGGCTGAATCAAATGGGCTTGGGTCCATTATTGATTCTAAACCAAATTGAAGACCAATTTGAAAAATTTTGGATCCGAAAAAATTCCACATGAATCTGATTCATGTGAACTCCAATTAGTTCAATTTTCAGATCAATCCGAGTCACACTTGGACTAGAATAAATATGGAATAAATTCTAATAAAATCATCATTAAGCCCAATTACATTCATTTGAATCCAATTCAAAAACAAACTCAACAAATGAGTCCAAATCAATTTCAATTACATTAATTGAAACTTGATTAAGCCAGAATACAGACATAATTAAATACACATCCATGAAATTCAGTATGTACCTCATGTTCAGTGCTAGCTGAACATAGACAAAACCAAATCTCAAATGACCCACAATTTAATTCTCAATTAAATTGGATCAAGTCCTTCCTACTTAACTTGACTTATGTGCGTGACTCCGATAGGTTCGAACACTAAGCCGGTAGTACATGAACCACTCCATGCACTAATCGAGGTGACCATCTAGCAATGATACCCGATGTCCGGATAGGTCGAATATGCAAAGCAACATTCAAGAACCCATTCATATGGTTACCGCATAATTCATCCTTTTGACCAACGATGCTCAAGATGACCTAAAGTGAACTGTCACACTTTGGTCCGGTCATCCATATTGTATTTCAATTAATTAAATTCAAGTGACCAATCACTTGGTTTACCCTGGCCAAGGTTTTACTAAATTGAAACACAGCGAAACATCAACTCCTATAATCTGGAGCGGTCAATCCCTTCTTGACTCATACACAGACTTCGCGAGTACTTGACTGCACCCAGCAACTTTTCAATATCTGAATTAGAAATTCAGATCGTTCAGTGCCAAAGTACAGTGAGTTGCTTGCAAGTCACCGTGATAGTCTCAGGTCTAAGGGATACTTATGCCCATATGCTTTGTGAGCTAACTCCTGACAGTGGAGTGCTCAACAGGTGAGTCACTGTTCAGTGACGATGTACTCCTACATCTCACCTATATGCCATACTAGTGTCTCCACACTCCTTGGTTAAGAGGACAACCAACTAAATGGCATACAACGACCTATACTTGACATAGCTATTGTCCAATTAATAGCTTGTCAATCGGTCGCGAACCAATTTAAGAACTAAATGATAAAACCTCCTTTATCCACTAAATTAGTCCTAAGGACTTCATCACAATACACAGGAGTTCCTATTTGAAGATGCAACACTTGTGATGAAAAGAATGCCAGAATAGATTTTATTATTCATTAAATAAAACATATACATTATTCTTACAATAAAAATTGGCTTTGGGACATAATTCCCAACAACTCCCACTTGAACTAAAGCCAATTTGTACAGTATCTAATACCCATCTTCGATTTGTGATAATCGAACTCCTTTACAGAAAGGGCTTTAGTGAATGGGTCAGCTAGGTTCTCCTTTCCATCGATCTTTTGAAGATTGACGTCACCTCGTTCCAGGATCTCTCGTACAAGGTGGTAGCGACGCAGAATGTGCTTGGTTCTATGGTGGGACTTTGGCTCCTTTGCTTGTGCAATGGCTCCAGTATTGTCACAATAGAAAAGAACTGGACCGTTGATTGAGGGAGCAACACCAAGTTGATTTACAAACTTCTTGATCCAAACAGCTTCCTTTGCCGCATCTGATGCAGCAACATACTCTGCTTCGCATACGGAATCGGCTACTGAATGCTGCTTGGAACTTTTCCAGCAGACTGCTCCTCCATTCAGGGTAAACACAAATCCTGACATACTCTTACTATCATCATGGTCTGACTGAAAACTAGAGTCTGTAAACCCCACAAGTTTTAAGTCGGATTCTCCATAGATTAACCATTGGTCCTTAGTATTTCTCAAATACTTAAGGATGGTTTTCACCACCTTCCAATGGTTCTCACCCGGATTAGACTGATACCTACTCGCTACTGCTAGTGAGTAAGCAACGTCCGGTCTTGTACATGTCATGGCGTACATGATAGAACCTACTGCAGAAGCATATGGGATTCTACTCATACGCTCTCTTTCTTCGAAAGTTGTCGGACAATCTTTCTTAGAGAGAGAAATTCCTTGGCCTATCGGAAGATAGCCCTTCTTGGAATGCTCCATGTTGAACCGCTTCAACATAGTGTCGATGTACATGGATTGGGATAATCCAAGCAACCTCTTAGATCTATCTCTATAGATTTTCATCCCTAGGATGTAGGATGCTTCTCCCAGATCCTTCATGGAGAACTGTGATGACAGCCAGAGTTTCACATTTTGTAATGCAGGAATGTCATTCCCAATTAAGAGAATGTCATCCACATACAAGACAAGGAATGTGATCACTGAACCGTTAGCCCACTTGTAAACACAAGGTTCTTCTTCGTTCTTAACGAAGCCATACGTTTTGATAGTTTTATCGAAACGTATGTTCCAACTTCGAGAAGCTTGCTTAAGTCCATAAATGGACTTTTGTAGCTTGCATACTTTGGACTCGTCTGTGGATATGAAACCCTCAGGTTGTATCATATACACCTCTTCTTCCAGCTCTCCATTTAGAAAAGCTGTTTTCACATCCATTTGCCAGATTTCATAATCCATATATGCTGCTATAGCTAGCATGATCCGAATAGATTTTAGCATTGCCACAGGGGAAAAAGTCTCGTCATAATCGATACCATAACGTTGACGATACCCCTTGGCAACCAGACGGGCTTTATAGGTCTCCACCTTTCCATCTGCGCCTCTCTTTCTTTTGAAGATCCATTTGCACCCTATGGGTTTTATCCCTTCGGGTAGATCAACTAGTGTCCATACACTATTGATTTCCATGGACTCCATTTCGGATTTCATGGCATTAAGCCACAACTCAGAGTCAGACCTCTGCATAGCATCCATATAGGTGATCGGATCCTCATTGTTCTCATCGAGCTCAATAGGATCCGCGTCATGGACCAAGAAACCGTAGTATCTATCCACTTGACGCGGTACTCTACCGGATCGCCTTAATGGTGCTTCTACATTGGGCTCCGGGTTTGATCTAATCAAAACCGATTCTGTGGGTTCAGTAGATTGTGTTAAATCTTCCACCTGCTGAACTTTACTAAGTTCAACCTTAGAGGCAACAATTCCTTCACCAAGGAATTCCTTTTCCAAAAATGTTGCCTTAAGTCCTACGAACACCTTTTGTTCATTAGGAAGGTAAAAGTAATAACCCCTAGTTTGCTTGGGGTACCCTACAAAATAACACTTATCGGACCTAGGACCCAGTTTGTCAGTTTGAGAACGTTTAACATAAGCCGGACATCCCCAAATTCTAAGGTATGAAAGTGTCGGCTTACGCCCAGTCCATATCTCATATGGAGTCTTCTCAACAGACTTACTTGGAACCTTATTTAGTATTATACACGCAGACTCTAAAGCATAACCCCAAAAAGATAGAGGCAGACTAGTAAACCCTATCATGGATCGAACCATGTCTAACAGAGTTCGATTCCTCCTTTCGGATACACCATTATGCTGAGGTGTTCCTGGAGGGGTCCATTGTGAGAGAATCCCATTCTCCTCTAGATAAGTCAAGAAATCACCGGAAAGGTATTCTCCTCCTCGGTCTGACCGAAGGATCTTAATACTCTTTCCAGTCTGTTTTTCTACTTCATTACGAAATCGTTTGAACATTTCAAATGATTCCGACTTATGCTTCATCAGATAGACATACCCATACCTGGATAGGTCATCTGTGAAGGTTATGAAGTAGGCATAATCACCTTTGGCACTTACGTTCATAGGTCCACATACATCAGTATGTATGAGGCCAAGAACATCGCTGGCTCGTTCACCCTTTCCAGAAAAAGGTGACTTGGTCATTTTACCCAGTAGACAGGATTCACAAGTTGGCAATGATTCACAATCATTGATTTCTAAAATGCCTTGTTGGGCTAACCTGTAGAAATGCCTTGTTGGGCTAACCTGTTTATCCTGTTTTTGTTTATATGACCAAGCCGGCAATGCCATAAATAGGTTTCATTGACTTTATCTAATTTAGGGTGTTTATTAGATGTGTACATTACATTCACAGGCAATGATAGAGTATAAATGCCATATTTCATTTGTCCGCTGAAAATTTTAGTATCATTCAAAATGATATCACAAAATCTTTCATTTATATAAAAGGTATAACCATTCTTGGCCAAAAAGCCTACAGAGATGACATTCATCAAGAATGCTGGACAAAAGTGACAATCATCTAACATAACTACTCCAGACTCAAAAAATAACTCAATGACTCCTAAAGCTAGGACTGGAACAGATCTTCCATCACCAACATTTAGGAATCGATCGCCGTTCTTGAATCTTCTACTTACTTGAAGTCCCTGCAAAGAATTGCAAATATTAATTGGACTTCCGGTATCCAATACCCAGGTAGTAGAATCATAAACAGAAAAATTACAAGATGTTATCATATAATTACCTTGTGCAGCAACTGTTTGCTGTATTTTCTTCTTTGGCCTGTTTGGATCAAGGGACGCTAAATAAGCCGAACAGTTCCGCTTCCAGTGACCCTGCTTCTTGCAGAAGAAGCATTCTGCCTTACTCTGATCAGATTTCTGCTTCATAGTCTGTTTGGGCTTAGAGACCCCAGCACAAGCTTTCTGCACCTTCTTCTTCTTTCCTTTCTTAAAGGAAGAAAGTCCTGCAGAAGTCCCACCTACCACATTCACCGACTCCTTTTTGAGTTGGTGATCCTTCTCATAGGTCTGCAGTAAACCTAGCAAACCATGATAGGATACTTCAGGTTTAGTCATTCTATAATGACTAAGGAAGGTCAGGTAGGACTTGGGAAGTGAATTCAAAATGGCATCCTTGCCCAATTGCTCGTGCAAAGGAAAGCCAAGTTTACTTAGGCGATCAATTTGTTCGACCATGTACAATACATGATCGGTGACCGATGCCTCTTCCCTCATGCGGGCATTGAATATAGCGCAGGAGGTCTTATGTCGTTCAACATCATCAGGTGTGCCGAAAGACTCCTTCAACATTTGAAGGATTTCCACTGGCTGCGCTTCCTCGAATTTACGACTAAACTCGTCATTCATCGAGGCCCTCATGATGCAACGCACTGTAGTGCGATCGTTGAGCCACTTCTGATAAGCGTCTCTGATTGCACGTGGTGCATTGGCTGCAGGTTCCTCAGGTGCAGGATCCGATATCACATACAGGATCCGCTCATGCTCTAATACTATTTTCATCTTTCGATACCAGCTATCGAAGTTAGGTCCATTAAGCTTATCATTGTCTAATAGTGTTCGGAGGGATAATGAGTTAGCCATATCTGAAAGAAAAAACCAGAGCTAATTAGTATATGATTTATTTTAATTCTAAAGACTTGGACTTCAGTCTAAAGATTTCTTCCACTATTTTAGTCAAATTTTTAGCCTCTACCTTTAATTCGAGGAATTACTTTAATTCCTTAGCGGGTACTAGAATCCACATGGACTGTATACAGGCCCGAGGAAAGCTCGGCCAACCCATATGCATCTAAGGGTAGGTACATTACCAATTATTTCTCTAAATAATTTCTAGTATTTTATTTTGCCCCAGGTGGTAATCAGTAGGCGGAGGCCTCCACTGAAAATCCTGGTCAGATCCAACCATTAATGAACTAACTCGATGACACTACCTAATGTATGATCAGGCCCGAGGAAAGCTCGGCCAACCTAATCACAATCAGATAGCTCAAAGAGCTATCATATAATGAAGGATAATTCCAATATTCAGATGAACACCAGACGGAAGCGTCCTGCATGTCCAACTGAAATACTGGACCAATTATCATCCATTTTAATGGGAGGCTATGACCTAGTTATCTATATAACTATATCATTTTAAGGACCTAATAATTTAGAGGATTTTAGAGAGACCGATAATTCTATATCCTCCCACTGACTGCACTGAGTCATATAGAGGACATAGAATTTCATTGGTCTATGGACATCTAAATCAGTCATACTAATTTCCTTATTGACATGGGTGAGTACCAAGTCTCAAGATATCTAAAACAAAGCTTGAACGACCACATTGGCCAGGTAAGAGAGATCACGGGAGGGTTCCGCCATTAACCGTCTTTCCTAGACACCAACAGAGTTGGCCAGGAAAGAGGTAGCCCCAATTAATAACCATAGATCCAACTTGCCTTAGACACCAAATGGTATGTCAAGTTGATTTAGATAGTCATTAAGAACTCAGGCTCGACCACTGAGCCACAATCAGATCCAATTGAAGTGTTTGGACATGATCAACTAAACTATTGAGTTTGATCAAATTAGAAAAATGAATTTAGTCTAATACAACTATTGATTCCAATTCAATTCTAACATTAGGTCTAACCTAATCAACTAATCTGATTGTGCTAACCCATGCCCCAAAACCCATGTTCAAATTTAAATTTTAATTCGAATTTCAAATTTTGAATTTTAAATCTTTATTTGAAATTCAAATTTTAAATTTTAAATTCAACATTTAATTCTTTATTAAATGTATTATGATCATGGATTCAAGGTGTCAATTTATTCCAAATATAAACAATTTATATTTAAACTTTGTGGTCATAATAAATTTAAAACTAAAATTTCATAAATATCAATTATGCATAATTTCATAAAAATAAACTATTTATTTTATGATACAAATTAATCTCAATTTTGTGCTAGGACAACCTTTTCACTATAAGGGGTTAACCTTATAGCAGGACAACCTTATAATTCAGCACAAGATTGATATTTTATCAATAAATCTAGATCTAATCTAAATTTAAAAATTAAATCATGCATAATTCTAGATATTATAGGCCAATTCCATCGGCCAACCAAGCTCTGATACCAATTGAAGAAAAAATATCCCGCAAAATCCGATAAAATCGGATGCCAGGTCAGAAAATCAGTTTTAAAATTTTATCTATTTATTTATAACAGGTATAAATAAATAACATAACTATATTATGTTTACCATACCTCGATCCCGCAGCGGAAGATGGTCAAGGTACTCAGGAACAGAATCTGGTATAGGGCCAAGTGCTGGATCAGATACTGGATCAGATGCTAGATCTGGTACTGGATCGGGAACTGGATCTGGAACTGGATCTGGTGCCGGATCTGGTACTGATGGATCTGGTGCTATGCGAGGCCCGGATGTACGGACCCTCTACTTCACACGCACGCCAAGAAATGCAAGAAGGTAGGATGATGTCTGTATAGTGCAAAAACCCTTTTGCAAATAAACCCCTAGAAGAAAAGAATTTCAAAAATTCCTTCTTCCCTTTTTCTTTTTCTTTCTTTTCCTCTTTCTTCCCGTTTCCTTTTCCTCTCTTTTCAAGCTACTCAAAAGATCATGAATCTCCCCTCTCCCCAGATAAAATCTCTAGGAAAGAATGAAGAAAAAGCTAGCCTATTTATAGGCAAAGACAAGGCTGAACCAGGGAAGAGAAAATGCCAAAAGGGAAGAGTGAACGCCAAACGTTTCATGATTTTATTGAATTTTTTGAACCGTTTGATTTCAATTAAATCAGTCCTATATTAAAGAGGTTTCAAAACCGAAGAGACACGTCTCTTCGGATCTTCAAATGGTAGCCGAAAGAGGGAAGATCAAGCGGCCTTCGATGTGTTCGGAAGAAGAAGAAGAATGCGGTCCACTGGAGAAAGTTTGCAGAAAATTGGTCCATGGACCGAGGAAGAAACCAGAACGTGTCATTCAAATAGAGGGGCAAACTAGTAAATGGGTTAATTCAAATGGGCTGAATCAAATGGGCTTGGGTCCATTATTGATTCTAAACCAAATTGAAGACCAATTTGAAAGATTTTGGATCCGGAAAAATTCCACATGAATCTGATTTATGTGAACTCCAATTAGTTCAATTTTCAGATCAATCCGAGTCACACTTGGACTAAAATAAATATGGAATAAATTCTAATAAAATCATCATTAAGCCCAATTACATTCATTTGAATCCAATTCAAAAACAACCTCAACAAATGAGTCCAAATCAATTTCAATTATATTAATTGAAACTTGATTAAGCCAGAATACAGACATAATTAAATACACATCCATGAAATTCAGTATGTACCTCATGTTCAGTGCTAGCTGAACATAGACAAAACCAAATCTCAAATGACCCACAATTTAATTCTCAATTAAATTGGATCAAGTCCTTCCTACTTAACTTGACTTATGTGCGTGACTCCGATAGGTTCGAACACTAAGCCGGTAGTACATGAACCACTCCATGCACTAATCGAGGTGACCATCTAGCAATGATACCCGATGTCCGGATAGGTCGAATATGCAAAGCAACATTCAAGAACCCATTCATATGGTTACCGCATAATTCATCCTTTTGACCAACGATGCTCAAGATGACCTAAAGTGAACTGTCACACTTTGGTCCGGTCATCCATATTGTATTTCAATTAATTAAATTCAAGTGACCAATCACTTGGTTTACCCTGGCCAAGGTTTTACTAAATTGAAACACAGCGAAACATCAACTCCTATAATCTGGAGCGGTCAATCCCTTCTTGACTCATACACAGACTTCGCGAGTACTTGACTGCACCCAGCAACTTTTCAATATCTGAATTAGAAATTCAGATCGTTCAGTGCCAAAGTACAGTGAGTTGCTTGCAAGTCACCGTGATAGTCTCAGGTCTAAGGGATACTTATGCCCATATGCTTTGTGAGCTAACTCCTGACAGTGGAGTGCTCAACAGGTGAGTCACTGTTCAGTGACGATGTACTCCTACATCTCACCTATATGCCATACCAGTGTCTCCACACTCCTTGGTTAAGAGGACAACCAACTAAATGGCATACAACGACCTATACTTGACATAGCTATTGTCCAATTAATAGCTTGTCAATCGGTCGCGAACCAATTTAAGAACTAAATGATAAAACCTCCTTTATCCACTAAATTAGTCCTAAGGACTTCATCACAATACACAGGAGTTCCTATTTGAAGATGCAACACTTGTGATGAAAAGAATGCCAGAATAGATTTTATTATTCATTAAATAAAACATATACATTATTCTTACAATAAAAATTGGCTTTGGGACACAATTCCCAACAAGCGCGAGTCGACTCTCTCAGACAGACAGAAATATGTATTTCGAGTCGCAAAGCGCGAGTCGACTCAAGTCGAGCGCAAGTCGTCTCCCATCTTTCGGATGAAGCGCGAGACGACTCCCAACAACTACGAGATGGCTCTCTCAGACAGACAGAAACATGTACTTCAGGTCGCAAAGCATGAGTCGACTCGAGTCGAGCGCAAGTCGTCTCCTATCTGTCGGACGAAGCGCGAGTCGCCTCCTAACTACTATGAGACGTCTCTCTCAGACAAAGGCAGAGAACTCTTTTTCGGCGGACCAAGACGCGAGACGACTCCTAAACTGCGCGAGCCGACTCCAACAAAAATCGACCGATAACCTTTCAGCGGGATTCCGAGCCAGAGCCGACTCCAGAATTATGCGAGACGTCTCCCACTTTAGTAGAGCTGACTCCTGGACAAGAGAGACGACTCCAACTTCAACGGACTTTTTGTCAGAAGTGCCAAGCACGACAGAACGGCTACTCTTCTCAGTCTAACAGCTAGTTTTTCAAAATGAAGATATAAGAAGACCCGTTCTGAGTGACACAGCAACAAGAATGAAAAATTCAAACAAAAAAGATCAAGCAAATCATTTTAAACTAGAGCTCAAAGGTCATTCAAAGGAAAAATTGGGAGAAAGCAACTCTTCAACGAGAACCCACCCTTTCTCCGCACCAAAGCCGAATTAGAAAGATCCTCCATTGCCGACTGACTCGGGAGAGGATCCAAAAGAAAAGAGGCAACATCTCAATTGGCAAAAATTATATGAGAAGCTTCTTTTCCCTATTCTCATTAAGATTGTTTTATCTACTTTTTGGAAGCTTGAATTCATACATTCATTTTATATTTGGGTGCTTGATTCAATCAAGGGATTGAATAGGAGGTATAAGGTCGTAATTGGTAATCCTTTGTGAAAACCAACCGGGTTGTTTGTGAGTCCGAGTAAAACAAACGTGGTGATTCGTTGTGAGCCGGTAAAATAACAAGTTTGGTTGTGAGCTTGTAAAACAACTGTGCTGTAATTCTAGGAGAAAATCTCAAGTGAAACTTGAGGAGTGGACGTAGGAGCAAGGGTAGCTCCGAACCACTATAAATCTTGTATCTTTGTGCTTTGCTTTACATTGTCTCATTATCTTCATTCCTCTAACATTCCAGACTAATACTTTAGATTAATCACAAGATAAAAATTTCGCATTTTAATTACAACCCAATTCACCCGCCTCCCCCCCTCTTGGGCTGCTTGCTGGGCAACACGGACGAATCTAATTATTGTGCCACATCACCTTAGTCAATTATTGCCACAATATATAGTATTTTTCTTGGCCATCTTCAATTTAAATATTGATCGCCAACAAGTTCAGTCTGTAACAACTAATCCTGAGCTGGCCAATAGCAAAAGAAAAGAAAAAGAAAAGAAAAAAAGAAAAGAGCTCGCTACTTGCCAGTGATGCAAGGCAATGACCTGGCTGGCCATCGTAGTGGCAGCCGTAATTTAATTATGCTCAGATAGAATCGAAAATTTCTTCCCGAACTCTATCAATCGGCCAGTCCTTTTAAAATGACTATGTTTGGGGTCTATTTATTTCTTCTTGGAGGCTAAAGTCAGATCCAAGGCCAAAGCATTTCTAGACGTAGCCTGATAAAGGGCATTCTGCATATAGGTCATTTTTTGTTAAAAGAACGCAACAAGGGAACCATAGCAATGTATTGTCTACATATAAGACATTGCTAACCGAGAAAGGAAAACAACAAGAATATGTGTATAATATAAAGACAAAAGAAAGGGAAAGAAAGATGATACCAATATCCAGTTGGCATAATATATAGAATCAGGATGATACTTTCATTTACTTCATCAAATACAAGCAAATCAAACATTTCTAACGTACCAACCAGCAGGTTCCGTGAACGACCAAACCTTCCCGGTATATTTAAACTGAGAACAGCTGTAGATGACCAAATCAACAATTACTATATTATGTAAGCTGGAGCTTTCAGAACCCACATTGTTTAACAAAACTGCCCCTAAGAAACTCTCCAGTCAAATTCTTCCAAGTATTCATTATAATAAAATTTTTCAATTACTATATAAAATTGTACATTGAGCCATAAAAAATATTTGTTGCTAAAAAATAAATTTAGTTGCTTAAAATATTTGGTGATGAAAAAAATTGCATCGTTAGGTTTGTAACTAATACCCCACCGCTAAAAGTCATATATAATAAAAAAGAGTATGTAATTCGTCACAAAATATTTAGCATTTTGTTATGAATTGAATATTGTCATTAATACATATATAATTCATGACAAAATAATTCGCCACTAAAAGTAAGTAAATAACGTTGCTAAATATTTATTTTATTGTGAAAAGTCAAATCTAAGGATTATGGTGATTAAATATTCTTCATCACAAAAGGATGACTATTAGTGACGATACTATTTCGTCACTAGAGACACACCATAACTGCTCAGCATGTGATAGAATTGCTGAAGCCATGTGCATAAGCGAGGGGACTGAGCTACTTCTGCCGCAAGGAGGCTCTATGATGCGAACCCACAAGGATTAGATCCTTAGAACCCACGAACAAGATGGTATTCTAACCTCAAGAAAGCTAAAAGCAAATTTGGATGATCCACTAGAACCCTTGAATATGAAGAAACAAGGACCCAAAGTGCTGAAATGCCACAAGGTTGATCAATCCTTGATAAGTTTAGGCAGTTCAATGAAGAATATAAGAGAAAGCTTCTCTCAAATCTGAAATTCAGAACAAACTCATTATTTTTCATTCTTTGTATGACCTCAAATATAAATACTAGTCTTGGAACATCCCTCCAA
Organism: Phoenix dactylifera; assembly: GCF_009389715.1. Lineage (NCBI taxonomy): Eukaryota > Viridiplantae > Streptophyta > Magnoliopsida > Arecales > Arecaceae > Phoenix > Phoenix dactylifera. The sequence goes on along the minus strand of NW_024067787.1, from coordinate 330,461 downwards.
GCATGGGAAACACAATGCATTAATAAACTACTTGTTAGATATATGCCTTAGAAGCCAATAAGGCTGACACATTATTAATTCTGGGACATAATTTTGTACTTGACTGTTTATTATTGAATAAATAAAAGGCATCTTTTTCATTCATATTGTTTATGTGTCTATGAATCATCCAAAAAATTAATAAGATGATGCATATTCTCAAGAGTTGAGAATTTGAGCTATGTATCATTGGTGATTAATTTCTAAATGCTTCTGATCGATGGATCATCACGAGGACGATGATTGATCCGATCAGTGCACACATCACTTCTCTTACGGATGGATGAGACTCGAGTCCACAGTGTAGAGACACTGAAGTGATAGTGCAGGTGCTTGTTAAAGAACAAGAGTACTGAGCGTGACCAAGACAAGAAGTCACTTGGATGTCTATCCACTCGTCAGTGACTTGCTTGATGTTGCAGTAGTGTGATTGGTTCTTTGACCTGCGATACTTCGGCTACTCACAGTGAGGTTATTGTAGTTTGACTGCACACATACATGGTCTCTAGCCATATGGGTCCATGCAGTGTAGATTGGCTGCAGAAGATTCACTGTAGGAGTAGGGTATGCACCTACAAGGAATCTATCGACCTTGATAGATAAGGAGAGATCCTATGTGATTTATAAGACTGAGTTCGTAAGACCTCGGCCAGGGCAGATTGTACAGTGGAGAAAGAGTTTTCCACTCTCGAGCGTAAGTCAAATAAATCTTGACATATAACAGGCGATGGGGTTTGACGAGTTGTCCATGACCTCCGCCCTGTAGGGATCTACGATAGAAGGACTGTATCACACGATAACTGCACCTAGAGGTTCATCATTCTATTCTGCTGGGTAGCCACTACATGCTGCTAGGTATCACTGGTGGATGGTGAGACTCACAGGGATTATCTCGATGGTCGATAAACCCTAATTGGTAGAGTTGGAACCGTTCCGACCCATTGAAAGAAGTTTTCAATGATATTATGATAGAGATCACAATATATCTCACTACCAGTCAGAATAGAACCTATGGGATCACACACACTAGAGGCATTGACCGATCCGATGGTTGAATCGTGATTAGGAATCACAAGTAATCAATTCGATTGATAATCAGTTAAAGAAGGAACAATGGAATTAATTAATTGGACTTAAACACAAATCCTACTTCGAGTAGGATTCCTAGAGTCGTAATTGGATTAGGACTGAAAATCCTATTTGGAGTAGGACTGGGATTCCTACTTGGAGTAGGATTCCTACAATCCTAATTAGATTAGGAGTTTTGAATTAAATTTGGATTCCTACTTGGAGTAGGATTCCCAGAGTCCTAATCGGATTAGGACTTCGGATTCAAATTAGAGTCCTAATTGGATTAGGACTAAAATTAAATAAGTCCTAATTCGATTAGGGTTTCTTAAGTCCTAATTAATTATTATTAATCTAATGAATCAACATGACTCCTAATTGGGTTAGGACTGAAGAGTTCAATTGAGTCATGGTTCATTCAAGTTCTAATTGGATTAGGACTAGTATGGATTGAACTCAATTGCTTCATGATTTGGTTAAACCATAATTGGATTAGGACTAAACCAAATAGGGGCCTCCTAATCCTCCTTAGAAGAGGATTAGGGCAACACAAGAAGGAGGGGATCACGCCCCTCCTCCTTTTCTTTGTTGGTGCGGCAACACAAGAGGGGCCGGCGCCCCTCTTGAAAAGGGTCAAGGGCTCCTAATTTGTAGGAGCCCTAGATATCTATAAAAGGGGACTTGGGCGGCACCTAGGGCATTCATGTGAAGCCCTCCTCCTCTCCAACTCGTGGCCTCCCTTCTCCTCCTCTTGTTTCAGCCGCAAGCAAGGAAAAGCAAAAAAAAGGTGTTGGCGGCATCCTCTTCCTCCCTTCCTCCTTCCAACGCATGCAAGGGAAAGAGGCTGCAAGGCTTGGTGATCTTCTTCCTTGAGTCCTCCTTCATCTTCCTCCTCCCAAGCACATTCAAGAGTTGAAAGAAAGGGAGGAGATCAGCCATCAAAACCAATCTCTACAAGGGAGCTAGCACCCCGGGGAGATTGAAGCGTTTGGATCGACCTATTGCTTCGTGTGGATACCCGTAGAGGCCGGACACTTGAACGGCTTCAAGCGAACCTTCTTCCAAAACCACGATCATCGGTTTGGGATGATCATCTACCCGCACAAAGGTGAAGATCTGATCTTCCTAATGTTTTTAAAAGATTTTAATCCTTATCTAACTACGAATGGTTTTTGAACAACGTTCATGCGATGAACGGTTGATCCCGCGCATGCCTCTTCCGCTGCATCTAAATTTTTTAAAATTTTCTGCGGCATGGGCGGGTTCTAATAGTGGTATCAGAGCCTAGGCTTCGTACATTAAGGTAAGGATTAATTATTAATAGGCATCTTAGATCTGAAATTTAAAAGGTTATGCATGCTGAAAATTTTCTGCATGCAGATTTTTCAGGGTTGCTGAATTTTGCATGCTGATTTTTATGTGATAAATTAATGATTCTAATTACATTGTTAATGGGATTACAAAGTTTAGAATCATGATTAGCATGATCAGCAACCTATGTCATAATATAATCAATTAGATTTCAGATCTGAAAAATATAATTGCTGCATGTGGTGATGATCATAGGATTCAAACCCTTTTGGTGTCAAATGTAATGACCTGCGATGTGATCTGTAATGTCATGTAATTTTTCAGATGCTTGCATGCATCTTATTTGATATTTTGAGAGGCTTGCGTGCCTCCTAAAAGGGGATGTAATTTATTATTATTTTTATTTTATATCTGGTTGTATTTCTGTGATGTGATGTACGTCAACGATCAAGTCGAAGACAGTGCATGAGATGAACGGCGATCTGAGCGGTTGATGGCGATTGGATCAAGAGTTGATCAAGCATCGAATCAAGGAGGCTTGGAACCAATTCAAGAGTTGAAGACCAGTTGATCGATTGACGTGCATGTGCTTGTAATATGACCTAATTAGAATCCATGATCATCACCTATTTAAAGTTTAGCTTTATTTATTGTTGCGATTATAACTGCCTGCATTGTGCCGTTTGCATGTGATGTGAATGAAAGCGGGGTAGATAGGTTTACATGTGATGTAGCAAACCCAATGAGACCGAAACTAAAACCTTCTCAATCAAGTCAAGAGTGAAACAACATGAGCAAGTCATATTAGATTAATTGATCTAATTGGTGTCTAGGAAAGAATGAAAGGTGGTTACTTAATTAGGACCTTACTCTCTGAGTAAGGGGAGCCTCCCACCTGCTTACCTAGCCAATTGTTCGATTACCTCTTATGAAGAGCTCAAGGTTGCAAACACTAAAACATGATTAACCAATATTAAGTCAATAGGTCTTCCACTGCAGTAGAGCTGCTAAGATCTTTCTGATGTTGATTTGTCTCAGCTGGACACAGTGGGCAAGTTGCATCGGGGGGTTGGACCTCTCTATAGACATGAGATGTTGTAGGATAAAGGTGGAATTGGGCACCAATAACTGTTAGGTGGGGACCCAATGATGATTTTTTTCTACGGTTATACGGTGGGTCTGACTTAACTAAGAAATGGGACCAATAACTGTTAGGTCAGGTCTTCAGGGCTTAGAGACCAAGTAGCACTGCAACATGCTTGAGAAGCATTGTACTAAAGTTGTACACTCATCTATTTATGTGTCACCAATAACTGTTAGGTGAGGTGCCATGTAAATCGGTGGGACCGCAGTACCCACAAGAAACTCTAGTCGCGAAGGTTTTCCATTTTTCTACCAGGGGAGTGCAAGGGATTCGAGAAAATAGTGGAAGGAACATTTGTTCTAAAAGACCTTAGGACAAATTTAGATCAAGTACAAAGTCTAACTAGAATCTTTACTCTCTACAGATCACAATGTCAGCTTCAAATTCTTTGACCCGTATTCTTGAGACCAACCGATTGATTGGAACCAATTACAAGGACTGGCTTAGAAACCTCAAAATTGTTTTGAACTGTGAGAAATTAGGCTACATACTCAAAAATGATATCCCCACATTACCAGCACGTCCGACCACTGATCAGCGTGCGACGCATGAAAAGTGGACAGACGATGACATTAGGGTCAAGTGCTACATCATGGCATCCATATCCAATGAACTCCAATGCCAGCATGAGAATATGAAGACTGCTAGGGACATACTAGTACACCTGCAAGAGTTATATGGTGAGCAGAGTCGCACAGCTCATTTTGAAGTGTCCAAGAGGCTCTTCAAGGCAAAGATGCGCGAAGGGTAGTCTGTCCATGATCCCGGTCTGACTATGATCAAGGATCTAAAAGAACTTGAGAAGCTCGGTATGAACATGCACAAGGAATTGCTAGTAGATCTGATCCTTCAATCCCTTTCTGATTTATTTGGACAGTTTATAGTAAACTACCACATGAATAAAATTGAATGCACTAAGACTGAACTGTTAAACATGTTGGTAACTGCTGAGGGAGCCTTGAAAGGTTCAAGGGGCAATGTTCTTGCTACTGAGCTGACTTCTGGTTCCAAGAGAAAGTCTACTTGGAAGAAAAAGAAGTATGCAAAGAAGCAGAAGAAAGACAAGAAGCCAAAGAAGAAAGTTCAAAAAAAAAGGCTAATGACAAAGAAAAATATTTTCACTACAATGTCGATGGCCACTGGAAAAGAAATTGTCCATATCTCGAGAGCTTGAAGAACAAGAAGGGAGACACCCCTTCAGAAGATAGAGACTTGCTCGTAATTGAAACTAATCTAACGGTTTCTTCTATTTCTAGTTGGGTTATAGATTCTGGTTCTAGTGCTCATTTGTGCACTACCATGCAGGATCTAAAGAAAAGTAGAAGGCTAGCGGAAGGTGCAGTAACCCTTCGGATTGGCAATGGAGCAAAAGTTGCTGTTGTAGCTGTGGGCACCTATCCTCTGCGACTACCGTCTGGTTTTAGTTTATTACTTAGAGACTGTTATTATGTACCTGCTGCTAGCAGAAATTTGATTTCTATTTCGTGTCTAGCACAGCATGGTCATATTTTTACTTTTGACAAAGACTGCTGTTCTATTTATTTCAGAAATAAAATAGTCGCACGTGGTTTTATGATTGACAGTCTCTATCATTTACATATGGATGAGTTTGTGAATGTTTCTGAGCATGAAGTGAATGCCAAAGAATCCAAGAGATCCAGGGATGAGATAAACTAAAAGTATTTGTGACACCTCAGGCTTGGCCATATTGGAGAAGACAGAATGAACAAAATGGAGAAAGATGGGCTTATCGGCGCATTAACTTCCGAGTCATATCCAGTTTGCGAGTCCTGTCTTTAAGGAAAAATGGCTAGATTACCCTTTGTAGGACATGGGGAGAGGACCACTGAAATACTTATCCTAGTACATACAGATGTGTGTGGCCCATTCGATGTGCTAGCTAGGGGACATTATTCATACTTCATTACCTTTACCGATGATTATTCACGATATGGGTATGTGTATCTTATGAGACACAAGTCTGAATCTTTTGAAAAGTTCAAAGAGTTCAAAAATGAAGTAGAAAAACAAACTGGAATACCTCTTAAGGCTCTTCTATCAGATCGAGGAGGAGAATACCTTAGTGGGGAATTTTGGGACTATCTCAAGGAAAATGGCATAGTCTCACAATGGACACCTCCTGGTATACCTCAACTCAACAGGGTGTCAGAGAGGAGGAATCAGACTCTATTAGATATGGTCAGGTCTATGATGAGCTTCACTGATTTACCTATGTTTCTTTGGGGAGATGCCTTACTCACAGCAATTTATTTATTGAATAGAGTTTCCTCTAAATCCATTCATACCACACCGTATAAGATATGGCATGGTAAGAAACCAAGATTTGGGGATGTCCGGCCCATGTCAAGCGACTACAGGCAGACAAGTTAGAGGCTAGGACCATAAATGCTCGTTTTATCGGATATCCTAAAGAATTCTTAGGGTATAATTTTTACATCTCAGAGGATCATAATGTATTTGTGAGCCGACATGCCATCTTCTTGGAAAAATAGTTTATCCTTGATAGAGACAGTGGGAGGAAAATTGAGTTTGAAGAGAAAGTCTCTGAAAAGCAATAAGTCATGGATCCTATAGAACCCATTCATACAGAGCTAGTACACGTTGTCCCCCCTCCACCTCGTAGATCAAGTAGGGTCTCCCATCCTTTTGATAGATACTTAGGTATACTTGAAGAGGATACTGAGAAAATGTTTCTCATGGAAGATAGGGAACAAATGGATTCAGATTTCATGACAGATGTCGATGATCGAAAGTCTACGTCCGGATATGTGTTCTTGTGCAATGGTGGTATGATGAATTGGAAGAGTTCTAAACAACCGATCATTGTTGACTCTACTATGGAAGCTGAATACATCGCCGCATCTGAAGCTGCTAAGAAAGGCTTCTGGTACAAGAAATTCATTGCAGAATTGGATGTGATGACATCAGATGCCATAATACTCTACTGCGATAATAATGGCGCCATAGCTCTTGCTAAGAAACTAAGGTCTCATCAAAAGTCGAAGCACATAGAGCGGCGCTATCACCTCATACGCGAATACGTTGAGAAGAAATATGTTGAGGTGCAGAGAGTAAACTCCGCGGATAACATGGCGGATCCGTTCACTAAGCAGCTGAGTCAGCAGAAGACTGAAGCCCACCTTGAGAAGATGGGGCTTAGATATATAACTGATTGGCTTTAATTCAAGTGAGAGATTGTTAGATATATGCCCTAGAAGCCAATAAGGCTGACACACTATTAATTCTGGGACATAATTTTGTACTTGACTATTTATTATTGAATAAATAAATGGCATCTTTTTCATTCATATTGTTTATGTATCTATGAATCGTCCAAGGAATTAATAAGATGATGATGCATATTCTCAAGAGTTGAGAATTTGAGCTATATATCATTGGTGATTAATTTCTAAATGCTCCTGATTGATGGATCATCACGAGGACGGTGATTGATCCGATCAGTGCACACATCACTTTTCTTACGGATGGACGAGACTCAAGTCCACAGTGTAGGGACACTGAAGTGATAGTGCAGGTGCTTGTTAAAGAACAAGGGTACTGAGCGTGACCAAGACAAGAAGTCACTTGGATGTCTATCCACTCGTCAGTGACTTGCTTGATGTTGCAGGAGTGTGACTGGTCCTTTGACCTGCGATGCTTCGGCTACTCACAGTGAGGTTATTGCAGTTTGACTGCACACATACATGGTCTCTAGCCATATGGGTCAATGCAGTGTAGATTGGCTGCAGTAGGTTCACTGTAGGAGTAGGGTATGCACCTACAAGAAATCTATCGACCTTGATAGATAAGGAGAGATCCTATGTGATTTATAAGACTGAGTTCGTAAGACCTCGGCCGGGGCAGATTGTACAGTGGAGAAAGAGTTTTCCACTCTCGAGCTTAAGTCAAATAAATCTTGACATATGACAGGCGATGGGGTTTGACGAGTTGTCCATGACCTCCGTCCTGTAGGGATCCACGATAGAAGGACTGTATCACACGATAATTGCACCAAGAGGTTCATCATTCTATTCTACTGGGTAGCCACTACATGCTGCTAGGTGTCATTGGTGGATGGTGAGACTCACAGGGATTATCTCGATGGTCGATAAACCTTAATGAGTAGAGTTGGAGCCGTTCCGATCCATTGAAAGGAGTTTTCAATGATATTATGATAGAGATCACAATATATCTCACTACTAGTCAGAATAGAACCTATGGGGTCACACACACTAGAGGCATTGACCGATCCGATGGTTGAATCGTGATTAGGAATCACAAGTAATCAATTCAATTGATAATCAGTTGAAGAAGGAACAATGGAACTAATTAATTGGACTTAAATACAAATCCTACTTTGAGTAGGATACCTAGAGTCCTAATTGGATTAGGACTGAAAATCCTATTTGGAGTAGGACTGGGATTCCTACTTGGAGTAGGATTCCTACAATCCTAATTAGATTAGGAGTTTTGAATTAAATTTAGATTCCTACTTGGAGTAGGATTTCCAGAGTCCTAATCGGATTAGGACTTCGGATTCAAATTAGAGTCCTAATTGGATTATGACTAAAATTAAATAAGTCCTAATTCGATTAGGGTTTCTTAAGTCCTAATTAATTATTAATCTAATGAATCAACATGACTCCTAATTGGGTTAGGATTGAAGAGTTCAATTGAGTCATGGTTCATTTAAGTTCTAATTGGATTAGGACTAGTATGGATTGAACCCAATTGATTCATGATTTGGTTAAACCCTAATGGATTAGGACTAAACCAAATAGGGGCCTGCTAATCCTCCTTAGAGGAGGATTAGGGCAACACAAGAAGGAGGGGATCACGCCCCTCCTCCTTTTCTTTGTTGGTGTGGCAACACAAGAGGGGCCGGCGCCCCTCTTGAAAAGGGTCAAGGGCTCCTAATTTTTAGGAGCCCTAGATATCTATAAAAGGAGACTTGGGCAGCACCTAGGGCATTCATGTGAAGCCCTCCTCCTCTCCAACTCGTGGCCTCCCTTCTCCTCCTCTTGTTTCAGCCGCAAGCAAGGAAAAGCAAAAACAAGGTGTTGGCGGCATCCTCTTCCTCCCTTCCTCCTTCCAACGCATGCAAGGGAAAGAGGCTGCAAGGCTTGGTGATCTTCTTCGTTGAGTCCTCCTTCATCTTCCTCCTCCCAAGCACATTCAAGAGTTGAAAGAAAGGAAGGAGATCAGCCATCAAAATCAATCTCTGCAAGGGAGCTAGCACCTCGGGGAGATTGAAGCGTTTAGATCGACCTATTGCCTTGTGTGGATACCCATAGAGGCCGGACACTTGAACGACTTCAAGCGAACCTTCTTCCAAAACCACGATCATCAGTTTGCGGTGATCATCTACCCGTACAAAGGTGAAGATCTGATCTTCCTAATATTTTTAAAAGTTTTTAATCCTTATCTAACTACGAACGGTTTTTGAATAACGTTCCTGCAATGAACGGTTGATCCCGCGCATGCCTCTTCCGCTGCATCTGAATTTTTAAAAATTTTCTGCGGCATGGGCGGGTTCTAACACTTCCTTGGAACACTCCTCCATTTATGGAAAACATAAAGCATTAATTAATTATCTTGGAACATACCTCCAAGCTTGAAAAATACAAAGCATTAATTAACTATCTTGGAACATCCCTCCAAGCATGGGAAAGACAAAGCAACTAATTAGAAGTTTCAAATGATGAAAAATCTTTATAAATTCATGCAGCCCATTAAATGAAGATAAAAACACTATGTTGAGCTCAAATTAATGAAGTCTAGGTTCAAATGAATCAGCCCATGTATGATATTCAACAAAACTTCTTCATTTATGGTAGATTTGGCCAAAGTGTCATCAACAGCTCCCATCTTCTACTTGAATGACATTGATGACTTCTTGTGAATCTTCTTGTGAATTGTTCAAGCCCAACTTTATAGCTGTAGATCCACTCGAAGCTTGCCTAGCCCATATGTTTAGAACAAGCCCAATTAGAGCTTCTTTAAGTCTTTTAGCTTGGGACCTTGTAATAGGCCCGCTTGGAATGTGCAAAGGATCACTTGATATACTTGACTCAGCTTGTTCCTCTTGATGAGTCGCATCACTCCCCCTTTCCTCAAAAGGATTCGTCCTCGAATCATCACCTACATCAAAGGGAGAAAGATCAGTAACATTGAATGTAGCACTAATGTTATACTTACCTAGAAGATCTATCTTGTAAGCATTGTCATTGATCTTCTCAAGAACTTGAAATGGACCATCCCCTCTAGGATTCAGTTTGCACTTCCTTTGGACTGGAAACCTCTCCTTTCTCATATACACCCACACCCAATCACCTGGCTCAAAAACAACCTGCTTTCATCCTTTGTTAGCCTTAGATGCATATTGATCATTTTTCTTCTCAGTGTGTTGTTTAACGCGTTCATAAAGTTGCTTCACCATTTCAGCTTTCTTCTTCCCATCAAGGCTAACTCTTGCATCAATAGGCAAAGGTAGCAAATCCAAAGGAGTTAGTGGATTAAAACCATAAACTATCTCAAAAGGTGAATATGCAGTAGATGAATGTACAGTTCTATTGTATGCAAACTCAATGAAAGGCAAGCAATCTTCCCAACTCTTCAAATTCTTTTGAATAACAGTTCGAAGCAATTGAGTTAAAGTTCGATTAACGACCTCAGTTTGACCGTCAGTCTGTGGATGATAAGCTGCAAAAAATAACTTAGTACCAAGCTTTCCCTACAAGACCTTCCAAAAGTAACTAAGAAACTTTACATCCCTATCAAAAACAATACTTTTAGGGACACCGTGAAGTCTCACAATTTTCTTGAAGAACAAATTAGCAATATGGGTGGCATCATCAATTTTATGGCAAGGAATAAAATAAGCCATTTTAGAAAACCTATCAACTACCACAAATATTGAATCCTTATCTTTCTTTGATCTAGGCAGCCCCAGAATGAAGTCCATTGAGATGTCTGCCCATGGTTCACTAGGTACAAGTAAAGGCATATAAAGCCCATGTGGTAAGACCCTGGATTTAGCCTTCTTACAAGTGATACATCATCACATATTCGTTCTACATCATGTCGCATCCTAGGCCAAAAGAAATGTTCAAGCAAGACTGCTAAGGTCTTTTTGACACCAAAGTGCCCCATTAACCCTCCCCCATGTGATTCTTTGACAAGCAATTCATGCATAGAGCGTTATGGCACACACAACTTATTTTTCTTGAACAAATACCCATCAACTCTATAAAATTTACCAAATGCTCCCTTTTCACAAGCAACAAACACATCAGCAAAGTCATGATCATTAGCATACAATTCCTTGACATACTAAAAACCAAGCAACCTTGCATTTAGAGAAGTAAGAAGAACATACCTTCGGGATAAAGCGTCTACAACTATATTCTCCTTACCTTGCTTGTATTTGATGACGTACGGAAAGGTTTCAATAAATTCTAGCCATCGAGCATGCCTTTTGTTCAACTTTTCTTGATCCTTAAGATGCTTCAAAGATTCATGATCTGTGTGAATGATAAATTCTTTGGGCCAAAGGTAGTATTGCCAAGTCTCTAACGCCCTCACAAGTGCATAAAGCTTCTTGTCGTATGTTGGATAGTTCAAGGTTGCCCCGTTTAACTTTCTACTGAAATAAGCAATAGGCCGCATCTCCTGCATCAAGACAGCTCCTATACCAACTCCCAAGGCATCACACTCAATTTCAAAAATTTTATCAAAGTTAGGTAAGGCTAATACAGATGCAAAATATAACCTATCTTTAATAACATTAAATGCATGCTTCTGTTCATTGCCCCATCTAAAAAGAACAGATTTTTTAATGACTTCAGTGAGAGGTGCAGCAAGTGTGCTAAAATTCTTGACAAAACGCCTATAAAAACTAGCTAAACCATGAAAACTTCTTACCTTGATTATGCTCTTAGGTGTTGGCCACTCTTTAATTGCCCTTACCTTCTCGTCATCAACCTCTATTCCTTGTGCACTTACAACAAAACCAAGAAAAATAACCTTGTTCATGCAGAAACTACACTTTTTATGGTTAGCATACAGTTTTTATTTCCTTAGCACATCAAGTACACATCGTAAATGACGCATATGTTCATCAAAATCTCTACTGTATACTAAAATGTCATCAAAATATACTACAACAAACTTCCCAATGAATGCATGCAAAACATGATTCATTAACCTCATAAAAGTGCTCGGTACATTAGTGAGTCCAAACGGCATTACTAACCTTTCATAAAAGTCCATGCTTAGTTTTGAATGTAGTTTTCCACTCATCTCCTTCCCTCATCCTAATTTGATGATATCCAGACTTGAAATCGATTTTAGTGAACATACTAGATCCATGCAACTCATCTAGCATATTATCTAACCTAGGAATAGGATGGCGATACTTTACCGTTATGTTGTTCATAGCTCTGCAATCAATGCACATCCTTCATGAACCATCATATTTAGGAACAAGAAGTACAGGAACTGCGCAAGGACTCAAACTTTCTCTAACATATCCCTTTGCCATGAGCTCTTCCACTTGCCTCTGAAGTCCCTTTGTCTCATCCGGATTACTTCTATAGGCAGGACAGATCGGCATGGCAGCTCCAAGAATGAGATCAATCTGATATTCTATGCCCCTAATGGGAGGTAACCCACTAGGAACATCCTCAGAAAACACATGCTCAAATTCCTGCAATAAAGAAACAGCAACACTAGGAAGAGAAGGGTTAAGGTCATTAGCAACAAAACAAGCCTTTTTGTACACAAGTACAAACAAAGGCTGTTTAGCAAGATAAGTAACTTTCACATCACTCTCTTTTGCATAAAAACTCACCTTTCCCTTTTCTTTTCTCTCCTCTCTTTCTTTTTCTTTCCTTTCCTCTCTTTCTTTTTCTTTTCTCTCTTGTGGCCTTTTTTTTTTTTGCTCCACTTTGATCTTTTCTTTTTGAATTTCTTTTTTTGAATTCTTAGTCTTACTAGCATTTTCACTCTCTTTTCTTTTTGAACTCTCTACCTCACTTTCTCTCTTCAACTTCAATTGGTCTTCATAGATCTATTTTGGCATTAATGGTACAAGAGTAACCTTTTGGTTATCTTTTACAAATAAGTATCTATTCTTAAACCCATCATGTATCACCTTCCTATCAAATTGCCAAGTTCTCCCCAAAAGTATATGACCAGCATGCATAGGGACTACATCACACAACACTTCATCACTATATCTACCAATTGAAAAAGAAATCAAAACTTGCTTGTTAACCTTAACTTCCCCCTTTGCTACTCCATGTCATCTCCTTTAACTTGGGAATTTAAAGCACATCTGGCCACAAGTGACTCTCCCTCCACTGGATATTCAACCCCATCATCACTAGCATCCTCAAGTGAAGGCATTAATCCATCACTCTCACTGCTGGTCAGCACATCCCCATTGTCATACATGTGCATGGTCCTTTTGTTTGGACATCGTGAAGCAATATGTCCTGTTCCCAAGCACTTGAAACATTTTATATCTCTATTTCTAGAGGGTTGGGAGTCAGATTTGTTGCAAATTGTATCCTAAGAGTTAATCGTCAGTGCGCTGATGATTAAATTTTGTAAATGAATTAACAAATTAATAAAATTTTATTTAGCATTGTTCATCATTTCATTGTACATCTTCAAATGAACTCTTATATGATGAAGTCCATAGGACTTATTTTATGATAAAGGAGGATTTATCTTCAAGTCCTTAAAATTGTTCGCGATCAAATGATATGCTGTTACTAGGACGACAGCATTATCGAGATTAGGTCGTTGTGTGACATATACGTTGGTTGTCCTCTTAACCAAGGAGTGTGGAGACACTGATATGTCACACAGGTGAAGTGTAGGAGTACATTTTACTGAATGTGATCAATTCCGGAATGCTCTACTGTCAAGAGATGTTTCGAGTGGATATGGGTATAAGTTTGGCCCTCTGATCTGAGACCGCAACCTGTGACTAACAAGCAACTCGCTGTACTTTGGTACCAGACTACCTGAATTTCTAATTCAGTGACAGAAGATCACTGGATATAGTCAAGTACTTGCATAGTCAGTTGTGAGTCAAGATGGAATTGACCCCTCCTGTAAACAGGAGATAATGCCTTGTGTTCAATTTAGCAAAACCTTGGCCAGGATAATCCTTGTGAGAAGTCACAAGTTTTCTAAAGTTGAATCACATCATGGATGCACTTATTACAGAGTTGACGGAACTCTGAAGTCATCCTGGCATTTAGGAGTCATAGGGATAAATTATACGGTAACCATAGTCCAAAGATTCTTGAATGTTGCTTTGCGATCATTCGGCCTATCCGGACGTCGGGTACCATTGCTAGATGGTCATTTCGATTAGTACAAAAAGTTGTTCTTGTGCTACCGGCTTAGGTTCGAACCTATGGGGTCACACGCATAGAAGTTTCTAGGTTGATCAAATGGCTGATTAATGATTAAGAATCATTCAGGAATAATTTAGTCAATTCGATTGACAAATTATCCTAAGCAAAAGTTGCATGAAAATAATTATTGAATTATTGGAGGGTTAATTAGTAATTGGATTACTAATAAATTCAATTTGATTGAATTATTGGACTTTAATTGGGCCAAATTGAATTATATTCAATTTGGGTTAAATTAGGGTTTGACTTAATTCGATCGGGTTGGACCCGAGCCGATTGGGCATAACCTAATTGATCGGACTTGACCCAATTGGATTGAAATTGACTTTAGTCAATTAAGAGTCATTATTATGAAGAATTAAGTGGAATTAATTGCAATTGGATTGCAATTGGGCTGATTTAATGAGCCAAATCAAATTGGGTTCGACCCAAATAATTTGGGTTCATGATTGGGTCAATTTGATTAAACCAAGGTTTGTGCGGATTTTAGATACCACATTTCGTCGTAGGATGAATATGACTTAATTCATGTTCACACTATGCGGACTTTAAAGTCCACATGGCGTCGTAGGATGCATGCTTCCAAATGAATTAATTCTCTTAATGAGATTAAGAATCCTAATGTGATTAGAAAATTAATCAATTGATTAAGTGGACACATGTCATGCATCTATGAGCATAAGGATTGGACACTTGGCATTAATCCAAGGGTGGGTTATAGTTCCATACTCCTTATAAGATTAGGAGAAGCCCTAGACCCAATCTATAAAAGGGTAGCAAGAGAGACATTATGAATTAATTCTCTCCTCTTCCTCTCCACGCCAAGGGTTTAGTGATTATAATTTTTTTTAAGAACTTAGAGTTCTGAAAAATTCAGAAAAGGGTCACTTTATTACTTCTCCTCTTCTTCTTCTTCATCGTTTTCCTTCATCTCATAAGATCAATCAAAGGTTGATTGATTTTAGGAAGAACAAAATCAGCCACAGCAGGATTCCGCGCAAGCTAGCACTTCCGCAGGATCAGATCAACTTGGAGCTTCGCGTGGATCATCCGTAGAGGCCAGACACGTATGTGGCTACGAGGCTAGACTTTCAAATCTTCAAATCCAACCTCTTCATCATAAGGTATGAGATTTATTTTATCTTAGTTAGGTTTAGAAATTAACAAGGATTGCTGATTTTCTAATTCTATGATTAATCATGCTTATAGTTATTTTTACATAAATAGTTTAAACGTTTCGGTAATTTATTTTTGAGATATGATCTTCCTTGCATGCTTGGAATTAAAGAGTTTAATTCTATCTTTCCGCTGCATTTTTTTGAAAATTTTTAAAATTACATGCATGCAAAAACCGGCTTTTTCCTTCAATTGGTATCAGAGCCAGGTTGAATGTTTAAACAATTTATGCTTAAAATAATTGTAATTAAATCTGAGATTTATAAATATGTTTAGATCAGATCTAAAAAATATTTATGAATGATTTAATTACTATTTTTGCATGATTAACTAGATCTGAAATTTGGATGCATGTGATGCATGTTTTATGATTAATATTTGTGATATATTGAACTTGTAAAATTTGAAATCATAAACTTATTTAGATTAGATCTAAATGCAATTTATGATCCTTTTAATCTCTGATTTTGTAAGACATATAAGATCTGAAAATAAATGCTTATGATGCATGTTATTTAAGTTAATTCATGATAGTTTATATATGTGATATATGAACATAAATCGTTAATGATTTAAACATGAATTAAATATGAAATCAGAATGTTTAATTCACAAATTTAGATCTGATTTTAAGAACTAAAAATTTTTAATTAACATCTGATTTAAGACTTATACAATGATCTAAATTTTTTTCATAAAACTACACTTAATTGAGAATTAAGTGACCTAGAATTGTGAATTGAATTTCAATGACAAATTGCATAAGTCTTGGAGGTTTGGGTTAGCTCAAGTCAAGTTCTCTAATTAGGTTAGACCTAAGGTTAGAATCAAATCATGGAATAATTGAGTTAATTGATTAAATCTAACTAAGTAGTAATTAGATCAAATCAAGATAACTCAATTCAATTTACAATAGTTATAGATTGATCGGTTCCATGTCTTTGATCAGACCAAGATGGAACTTGATTTAGGCTCCGTGGTTGAGCCCGAGTCATTAGGATGGTCAAAATCAAAATTGATTATGTTGCCCAGTAGATACAACCCAAGAGGGGGGGTGAATTGGGTCTTTCAAAACTTTTATGCTACTTCTAAAACTTTTTGATTAACTATGCTAAGTTGTATAGATGCACAGTGAAAGTTAAACTTAGCAAGGGTTTGATGTATAGACTTCGACTTGATTAAATATGCTTGCAACTAAAGGATGTGCGGATAAGAATTAAGCAAGCAATTTATCTAAGTAAGTAAGTGTGTTAGTTAGACAATAACTAGAGGTATTACAAACACAAAGGACATATAGTGGTTCGGTGCACCCCAGCACCTACATCCACTCCCCAAGACCTCTTGGGAATTTCACTATAATCCTACCGATTACAGCCGGTTGTTTTACAAGCTCACAACCCAACTTGTTGTTTTACGAGATCACAACGAACTCGGTCGGTTTTCACAGGCTCACCGACTCGAACCAACCCCGATTGTTTTTCCGGGCTCACAATCAAACCCTTACACGTTGGTTTTACCCTCGGCTCGCCAACAAACCTAAACCCCGTTGGTTTTCCCTTTGGCTCACCAACAAACCTTAAACCCCGTTGGTTTTCCCTTTGGCTCACCAACAAACCTTAACCCCTTGATTCAATCCCTTGATTGAATCAAGTTACAAGATATTAAAAATAAAGTTTAAAACAAATCAAAGCTTCTTAAACAAGCAAATATAACAATATAAACAAATAGAGTAAAGAGAAGCCCTCAAACAAGTTTTGAAGATGAAGGAGCTCGGCTTTTTCTTTACTTGACCCTCTTCTGATTTGGCACGAGGTAGAGGATCACTGAGGCAGCACACGGATGGAGAGGAAGCTTTGGGATTCTCTTGGATGCTCTTCTTCTCTCTATTTCACTTTGGATGGCCCTTTTGTGCTTATGGGAGATTTCCTTTGTAATCTCTTTGAGATCTCTTTCCTAGATGATCTCTCCCGCTTCCATACCCTCTCCCCTAGCTCTCCTCTTGTTTTTATAGCTTTAGATGGCGTGGAAACAAGAATATAGCCGTTAGAGACAAAAATGGAGCCGTTGGACACAGTCTGCACTTCCTGACAATATTACCGTTGGGATCGGAGTCGACTCGCGCGATCAGGAGTCGACTCGCCTGTTGCAGGAGTCGGCTCGTGTTTTACCGGAGACGACTCGGTCACTGTTCCAAATTTGAATTAATGTGCTTGCCTCGACTGGGAGTCGACTCGACTTAACCCGGAGTCGACTCGCCAACTTCTGGAGCTGACTTGGCAATTCTGGAGTCGGCTCTTCCACTGAAGTCCGTGGATCCAATTTTGAATTTTGTCCACTCGAGTCGACTCGACTGTCCTGGGAGTCGACTCGAATCTCAGAGCCCGAACTCCCGATCCTCTGTCTTTTGGCTCGTCCAGACTTGGAGTCGACTCGAACTTCCTCGGAGTCGACTCGGCTCTCAGTTTCCGAAACTCAGCCTTCTGCCATCTTGGTGTAGCGCTGCCTTGGAGTCGACTCGAGCTATCTGGGAGTCGACTCGAATCTCAGAGGCAGTAACTTGGTTTTCTGTCTGTTGATGGTCGCGGAGTCTCGGAGTCGACTCGTGCAATGCGGGAGTCGACTCGAATCTCAGAGTCCCAAAAATGCTCTCTGACTTTTTCTTTGTGTTCCGCTGAGAGTCGACTCTTGCTTTCTTTCAACTTGAGAGCTTTGGAGGCCTTCTTGTGTTCTTCCAACTTGCTATGTTCCTTGCAAAATAAATATCTTTCTCCTTGCAACATAAACATTAGTATCTATACTTCAAGGTTTTGTGATCATCAAAATCAATCTTTGGGTCATCAATCTCCCCCTTTTTGATGATGACAAAACTTGGAGTATATGCAATATAAAAGATATTGATTTCTAGAAGTAATACATAGCTAAGTTGCATGAAGTGGAAAACATATATATTTAAAAACATACTTCATGATAATGCTTTAGATTTAATCAGCTTAACACAATCAACATATTTAAATTTTAAGCTGATTTGTATTCAATTCAAAGTAATAAAGCATTCTGAGTATATAGCATATACTTAGATATTTCTCCCCCTTTTTGGCAACATCAAAAAGATAGTGAAACATTAAGTACAAAGATCAGAGCAGAACACATCGAGTGTGAATTCAAGAGGTTTTTTAATTTGATACCACAGATAGTTTTCTAATCAAGTGTAGGTGGAATCTTCCTTAGGTTAATTCAAGAAGTACCACAAATGATATTCAAGGAAAAATATGAGTGGAAATCTAACCTCTCTTCACTAAGTATGAAAGCTTGTTCATTTAAGACCTTTTGCCCAATCTATTAAGTATTTTATCAACATGAGAGCAATTTAATTAATTTTCAGAATAAAAGATCAAAACTTATATATTTGGAAAAACATATCATCATGTTGGATCATTAATTCTTAATGACTTCAAAGTTCTTATATGATAATAAGAGCATTGGGGCACAAATACCAAAATATGAGTTTATGCAATTTTTGATACACCTTTGAGCTCTTTTAAAGACTTTCTTTTATTCCTTTAGAAAATAAGCATAATTTGATACATAAAATGATGAATTGGCACAAAATAGAAGTTCTAAAGAGCAAGCCAATTAAAACTCATTAGTGAGGTTCAAAATAGATTTTCTAAGAGATACTCAAGAAAATTTAATACATTGTTCTCCCCCTGTTTTATTAAATTAGAGGCTCTTAAGATTTGTAATTTGGTTCATGAGTGATGCATAAGATATACTAACCAAATAACACACCTCAGGGTGTATCATAAAGATTTTCAGATTTAAATTTCAGATGATACATATTGGAGAGTATTAGGATCACTTTTCATTTAGTATTCTTTCCCTCTCCTATAGATTTATGTAATTAAGTTCCATAAGACCTCTCCTTCTGAAATTTTCTTTCTCCCCCTCAATTGATCATTCCATTTAAGAGTTTAGAATCCTAAGATAATGTTCAATAAGATTGTCAATCTCAAAAATATATTTCAGCTTATTTTCATAAGACTCAAGGTTTGAGACAAGACAACCTTTATAGAACTCATCTCAAGGTATAAACTTATAATTAAAGCAAGTATTGTAATATAAGGAGGTTCATCAAAATCAATCCATAAAAATCAAGGTATGCATCAAAATAAAGTGTCTTTGGGATAGGATACTGAATATCTAAATCTCCCCCTCAAAAGATGCATTCTTCTTTAATCATTTTAAATTGTTGAATTTCAGATTTTAGTGATAAACGTGAATAACACTGAAATTCTGTAATATCAAGAATGTAGAGTGATCTAGAATTATTCAGAATTTATAGTAATCACTCTTTCTAATCCTTTAAGAACAAGTTATGCTATCTCCTAATCTTAGAGAAAATGTATAAAAGTATTAATCAGAAAATGATTCAATTGAAGCTCAATTTCTTTCAAAAGCATTTACATTTTCTTTCTTTTAGAGTCATTTGAGTGAACTGAAATATTTCTAGTTTTAAGATCATTCACTCTATTGATATTCTGATGGAAATCTTTAAGAATGTAGGAGAGAAAAACATATAGATGATCATTGAGGTATATATATTTATAGAACTCAATTTCTTAATCATAGTTTTTCACCAATGTATTCATGAAACACAATAAATCTTTTTAATATCAAAATAAGATCATATATTTAGAAATTTTTGTTTGCAATCAAGATCATCGAAAGACACATCATTTGGACCAATATTAGTACATTTTAACGATAAGAAAAGATATGTTTCGGATGCGTATCGGAGCAATCAACCAAGGCATCAAAATTAATTCTGTTTTTCTTAAATTAAGATTTTATTTTAGAAATCATATTGAGTTTAAGCTTTTATACGAAATCAGATTCTGAATTTCATAAAGATTTTCAAAAGAGGCTTTTAAAGTCATAATTTGAGATATGGATCTTCCACATTGTAGCTTATCTTAAATCATTACGATTGAAAACACATATTTCAAGCATATTCAGAATATTTGTATTTATGTTGAATTTTGGTATGAGTTAGCACATTATATACCAAAGTTAAGCAAGTTGATGGATAAGACAAACTCAATTTATTTTGCCTAAATAGAGATATCCTTCTCTTCTCCCTTTTTTTTTTTTTACAAATTTATTTAACTTTCAGATTTTAACGATGATTGTGAATAACAAATCTGAAATTTCTTTTTAACAATACAAAAAAAATTTATATAGTATTCCAAATATTCAATCAAATTATCCAAGCATGAAGCATTGTAAAACATTGAGAACCCATAAATCAAGACATCATACCATATGCACACTATATTAAGTGTTAAGTCATACATTAAAATAATAAGAACAAGCATGTCAAGGATCAAAATCAATTCTTTTCAAATAAACTCCTCCTATTTAAATATTATCTTGCATTGATTTCATCCTTAAATTATGTTTTCAAGTGATAAAAAAAAGACTTGATTCTTCTTATATACTTTCATTTACTTTGTCTTTCATTTTTACTTTCTTATGCTCTATACTCTATTTGCTCCCTATCCGGTGGAGTTGGGAAGGGGCACGAGGTACTACCACTAGCCTCCCTCTTGTGCCGTCCCTAATATGCCCTACACCGAATAGTTGGGTCAAATAGTGCCGGGTACTACCACTAGCCTCCCCATTGGCACCATCCCTATGATGAGCAATATAGAAAGGTTAAAATGTTTACTTCAAATTCTCCCTATTTAAGTGTAATTAATTATGGATTTTATTCCTTCCAAATGTGCCGAATATATTATGCTTGTTTTGCTTTTCCTTAAGATTGAAGTATTTGCCTTTTACTTAGATCTTTACTTCTCTTGAATAATGTTCATTTTCTTTTCTTTATCTCTCTTTCATTTTGTTATTCTCAAGTAATTTACATGAAAGAGCAGAATAAAGAAATAATCAAATGTATCATATAGAGGTATATCATGCAAACAATATTTTCATTATGCCCAAGAATTCGTAGCTTCTCACAAGTCATTCTAAATCAAAGTTTTAATCATATACTTGTGTATTTCATAGTTATGATATATCCATAGAAATATTTTAGTTTGAGCAAACCATGAAATAATTTCCAAAAGCATAAGTCAATTAATACATATATGGACATGATATCAAAAGATTAACAATTAATGATTTTAATCATGTCATAATAAGATTTAAAGTTATTGACTTTGCTCAGCTAATTTATGAGAGAGATATCTAGAATTACTTATTCATTATATGTTCTTCAAGCCAAACTAGATTCCTTATATGTGAACTTTTGGCTGAAGAAGATCCTCTCTCTTGTTTGCATGTGAATGTTTATTGTATCTTATGTGGAGGTGTCCTTCAAGCTGAAATCACTCATTTTCTTGCTCAAGGATTCTGCATTATTACCAAACTCCTTTTCTTTCTTGAAAGAAAGTCTTTGGTTTCTTTAAGATACAAAGCATTCATCCAACATATATATAATTTTTTAATTAGATGACTCAATATAAGATATGACAATAGTTGCATGTTGAGTCACTTTACTCAAGAGATTGCCTAAATATTAGCAAGCACATATCACTTGAACTAAAGAGATAGAAAGATAGTTCAAGCATGTGAGGCAATAGATAGATTTATCAAGATCAAATCAATTTAGTTTAGATTCTATTTGCTTAAGATAATTATCAGTAAGATATGTTAACTAAGTTTTAATCAATTTATCTTAACCGTTTGTTTCTATCAAAATTCAGATTATGATTTATTGGTTATTAATAAAATATGATTCATTAAAATTAGATTGAAGTCTTGCACACGGTCACATAATGAGCGTACAATCTGGTCTACTAGCTGTATGATAAAATAATTATTCTATCATGCTTCAATACAGCTTTAACACAATAGATCTACTTTTCTCATCTTTTTCGAATTCTACAAGATGGGGTCATAGATATACCTTCTTCATGCCAATCTTCTATAAGAGTTTTCTTGTGGACTTACGTTGGTTAATGAAGATCCCCTTTCCTGTTTGTCTTAATTTGGAGTTTGAGAGAAGATGTTAATTCATTCATCATATTTCAAACTCACTTTGCCATATAACTCTTCATTAGTAGAACCAAAAATGATGTCATCAATGCATACTTTGAGCAAATAAGATATCACAAATTCATCTTTTTGATGCATAGATTTATCACTATTACTTTCTATCAAAAAGGTTGCTTAAGCTTTTATATATCACGCTTTTGATGCTTGTTCCAAATCACATATTGCTTTATCATATATGTAATGTGTATTTTTAAATATGGTAGTTATTTTTCATAGATCTCCTTTTTAATGAAGTAACCACATAGGAGTGAATTCTACACATTCATTTGACAGAATATAAAGCTCATGAAGCAAGCACATGATAATGATGATCTTTACTTCTAATCATGCAAGAATCTTTATCAAGATCTATTTCATCTTTTCTTGATTTAATCTTTTAGTAGTCATCAATTTTTCTTCATTAAGTGCATTTCTGAAAAGACTCAATTTTGTTATACTTATTAACAAGTTTTCAGATTGTTATATGTAAAAGATTAACCATATACATATATAATTTGATTTTAGTATTTTGATAACAAATCATTAGCCTCATAAAGAATAAAATGACTTGATATTTTTGCAACTAAAATCTTTTCATTGAATATTCTATATGCATTGCTTGATGAATGATATCCAAGAATAGACATATCTCTATCAGATTTGGCATTATTTTCATAAGAGCATATCAAGCATAACATGTACGACTGAAAAATATGAAAGATATGCAATGGTTCATTTTCCATTTTTCAGAAGATCAAAATTTTCATAAAAAATAGATCTAATAAAAATCATATGTATGACAAGCAGTGATGATAGTCTTTTAAAAATCATTTAAGTAGATGACTAACATACATAATTGTCTTTTTCATTTCTTCAAGAATTCTATTAACCCTATTTTACTTATGATGTCCTTGGAGCTGAAATAATTGAATTTAATATTATTTTCTGTATAACCTTAATCAGGATTTTGGTTTTCAACACTGTGCCATGATCTTCACAGTTTGGAAACCTTTTTCATTTGAAGCGCTTTTACAAGATTTAGTAAATACAGAAAAATACTTCAGTTTTATTTTCCAAGAACAAATCCAATGTAAGCTTTTGAAAACTTAGAGATGGAAACAACATCTTTAGATTTAGAAGTGATTTTTGTTTGTTTCCTTAGTTAGCATGCATAGCAAAACTTTGACCTTTAAGTAGATAATCTAAGTAAGCCTATGGCAAGGTCTTTTGAGATTAAGTACATACTAGCATGAGTTGATTCTATGTGCCAAGGATGGTTTCTTTAATCTTGGTATTCATAGTGCATATATTCAAAAGCATACCAAGTACACATTATCATATCTATGATCAATAAACAATAATGCCATGGATAAAAACTCTCAATCAAGCATATAGAGAATTCATAGAATTAATCTTAATAATGATTAATCATTTAGCAACTTTATCCAATAGTGAGTAAAGTATCCTATAAAATGAAGTGATTTGATTATATTTCCAAAAGTATTTTCTATATCACAAAATTGATCAACACATGCAATTCATACTTTAATCAACTAATAAAACAATTTCAGTATGAGAGGATGCAAGAATTACTAATTTCATTATTTCTTCCATTTTAGTCACTTTTCTTAAGTATATTTTAAGTTTCACTCTTTAATATATGTCTAGAGCACCCAATGTCCAATTTAACATCTTTTGTTGGAGCCTTGAGTGCTAGACACACCTGCAGAAAATATTTAGATTTTCAACTTAGGAACCCAAGCTCTTTTGGGTCCTTGCAGGTTAGCTATTATTGTTCCTTTTGGAACCCATATTTTCTTAATAGCTATTTTGTCCATAGGCTTGCAGATTTTAGGACTACAAGAAGTGTATTTTTGCATCTTCTTATTAAATTTAACGAACATAGATTTAACATGAGTGGTAGATAACCCTTCAGTTTTCTGTTTTTGCCTTTTAGGTTTATCAAATTTGCAATGTACAGATTTAGGAACAGAAGTGATTTTGCATAATCTTTGTTCCTGTTTATCAGCATTATAAGAATCTATTTTAAAATGATTAGAAACTGTTTTAACAAACATATTATTGAAAGATTTTTGGGTGTACCAAGGTTGACATCCCAATCCAATATTATCAAATTCAGCTCTTTGATTATTTATCATTAGAATCAACTTTTCAGAGCTCAAAGTAAATCTTTCAACAACAGGTTTTAATTTGTCAACTTCTTTAGTTAATCTTTTGTTATCTTCTGAAAGCAATTCATTATTTTTCTTAAGTTTATCATGGCTTTCAGTGAGAAGTTGGTTTTTCTGATTTAGTTCTTTATTTTCCTTAATTAAGATTTCAGTTTCATTTACTAGGATTTTCTTTTCATTCTTCAGGTTCTTGTTTTTACAAATGAGTTTCTTATGTTCTTGATACAAATCAGAAAAGGCATCATGGAGTTCATCAAATGTAAAATTGCTTTCAGTTTCAGCATGTACCTCTTGTGCCACCAAGCACGGATTTTCAATATGATACTGCTCTCCTTCTACACATGATGTTT
Organism: Phoenix dactylifera; assembly: GCF_009389715.1. Classification (NCBI taxonomy): domain Eukaryota; kingdom Viridiplantae; phylum Streptophyta; class Magnoliopsida; order Arecales; family Arecaceae; genus Phoenix; species Phoenix dactylifera. Next base: position 305,632 of record NW_024067787.1, on the reverse strand, counting down.
CAGATTTGTTAGTGCATTCATATTTGTCTTCAAGCATATTCCATATTTCTTTAGCAGTCATGCAAGAAGATATGCAATTAAACTCATTTCTATCTAGTGCACAATATAGTAGGTTCATGGCTTTTGAATTTTGTTGAGCCATTTTCTTATTATGACTAGTGTTTGTGTGTGTTCCATTGACTATAATGCTCCATAAACTATAATCAACTGATTGTATAAAAATGCGCATGCGTATTTTCCAATGTGTATAGTTTATGCCATTAAATAGTGGAGGTGTATCAATTGATTGTCCTTCTCCTAGAAAACTATCTATTTGAGTTGTCATGATCTTTGGCTCTAGTCGGTTAAGACTACAAATAATATTTGAGCACCCGCTCTGATACCACTTGTTGCCCAGTAGATACAACCCAAGAGGGGGGGTGAATTGGGTCTTTCAAAACTTTTATGCTACTTCTAAAACTTTTTGATTAACTATGCTAAGTTGTATAGATGCACAGTGAAAGTTAAACTTAGCAAGGGTTTGATGTATAGACTTCGACTTGATTAAATATGCTTGCAACTAAAGGATGTGCGGATAAGAATTAAGCAAGCAATTTATCTAAGTAAGTAAGTGTGTTAGTTAGACAATAACTAGAGGCATTACAAACACAAAGGACATATAGCGGTTCGGTGCACCCCAGCACCTACATCCACTCCCCAAGACCTCTTGGGAATTTCACTATAATCCTACCGATTACAGCCGGTTGTTTTACAAGCTCACAACCCAACTTGTTGTTTTACGAGATCACAACGAACTCGGTCGGTTTTCACAGGCTCACCGACTCGAACCAACCCCGATTGTTTTTCCGGGCTCACAATCAAATCCTTACACGTTGGTTTTACCCTCGGCTCGCCAACAAACCTAAACCCCGTTGGTTTTCCCTTTGGCTCACCAACAAACCTTAAACCCCGTTGGTTTTTCCTTTGGCTCACCAACAAACCTTAACCCCTTGATTCAATCCCTTGATTGAATCAAGTTACAAGATATTAAAAATAAAGTTTAAAACAAATCAAAGCTTCTTAAACAAGCAAATATAACAATATAAACAAATAGAGTAAAGAGAAGCCCTCAAACAAGTTTTGAAGATGAAGGAGCTCAGCTTCTTCTTTACTTGACCCTCTTCTGATTTGGCACGAGGTAGAGGATCACTGAGGCAGCACACGGATGGAGAGGAAGCTTTGGGATTCTCTTGGATGCTCTTCTTCTCTCTATTTCACTTTGGATGGCCCTTTTGTGCTTATGGGAGATTTCCTTTGTAATCTCTTTGAGATCTCTTTCCTAGATGATCTCTCCCGCTTCCATACCCTCTCCCCTAGCTCTCCTCTTGTTTTTATAGCTTTAGATGGCGTGAAAACAAGAATATAGCCGTTAGAGACAAAAATAGAGCCGTTGGACACAGTCTGCACTTCCTGACAATATTACCGTTGGGATCGGAGTCGACTCGCGCGATCAGGAGTCGACTCGCCTGTTGCAGGAGTCGGCTCGTGTTTTACCGGAGACGACTCGGTCACTGTTCCAAATTTGAATTAATGTGCTTGCCTCGACTGGGAGTCGACTCGACTTAACCCGGAGTCGACTCGCCAACTTCTGGAGCTGACTTGGCAATTCTGGAGTCGGCTCTTCCACTGAAGTCCGTGGATCCAATTTTGAATTTTGTCCACTCGAGTCGACTCGACTGTCCTGGGAGTCGACTCGAATCTCAGAGCCCGAACTCCCGATCCTCTGTCTTTTGGCTCGTCCAGACTTGGAGTCGACTCGAACTTCCTCGGAGTCGACTCGGCTCTCAGTTTGCGAAACACAGCCTTCTGCCATCTTGGTGTAGCGCTGCCTTGGAGTCGACTCGAGCTGTCTGGGAGTCGACTCGAATCTCAGAGGCAGTAACTTGGTTTTCTGTCTGTTGATGGTCGCGGAGTCTCGGAGTCGACTCGTGCAATGCGGGAGTCGACTCGAATCTCAGAGTCCTAAAAATGCTCTCTGACTTTTTCCTTGTGTTCCGCTGAGAGTCGACTCTTGCTTTCTTTCAACTTGAGAGCTTTGGAGGCCTTCTTGTGTTCTTCCAACTTGCTATGTTCCTTGCAAAAATATCTTTCTCCTTGCAACATAAACATTAGTATCTATACTTCAAGGTTTTGTGATCATCAAAATCAATCTTTGGGTCATCAGATTAACCAGTCGGTGTCTAAGGTAAGTTTGGCAGACTCGACCAGTGGTTTTTAATTGGGAGCTACTCGCACTAATGCGTCTTTGTCGAGTTAATAGCATATCCCTTCTACCGATCTCACTAAAGATTTAAGTGTAATTCTTCAAATTTGAGGTAGAAGCTACAAATTTGTATAAAATGGTGGGAGGACCTTTAGACTAAAGTCCAAGTCTTTAGGGTATTGTCAATTCATATACTGATAGCCGATTTTCTTTTTATGCAGAAATGGCCACTAATTTGTTACTTCGTTCATTGTTGGATAATGACAAGTTGATTGGACCCAATTTCAATAACTGGCATAGAAAACTTAAGATTGTGCTAGAGCATGAACGGATCCTTTATATGATAACGGATCCAGCACCTGAGCAGCCTGCTGCTAATGCACGGGGTGCGATCAGAGAAACTTATCAGAAGTGGCTCAGTGACCGTATCACTGTCCGATGCATTATGCTTGCTGCAATGAGCGATGAGTTCAGTCGCCGGTTCGAGAACGCCCATCCCGAAGAAATCATTCAAGTGTTCAACGAATCTTTTGGCACTTCCAACGATGTTGAAAGACATAAGACTAGTTGTGCAATTTTCAGCGCACGGATGAAGGATGGGGCATCGGTGACTGATCATGTATTGTACATGATTGAGTTGATCGAGCACCTGAGCACTCTCGGTTTTTTCCTTCATGATCAATTGGGGAAAGATGCTATACTGAACTCTCTTCCTGGTTCGTACCGCCCATTTCTCACCAACTTTCGTATGACGAAACCGGTAGTAAATTATCACCAATTGTTGGGTTTACTACAAACTTTTGAGAAGGATCACCAACTCCTAAAAGGGTCGGTGAATTTAGTGGGAGGTTCGTCCAAGGGTCATGGTCCTTTTAAGAAAGGAAAGAAGAAAAATAAAAATCAAAAGAAAAAGGTGCATCGTGCAGAGCAAAGTCAGATTAAGAATAAGAAGGCTGATCAAAGTAAGGTAGAGTGCTTCTACTGTAAGAAGAAAGCGAAATGTTCCTAAATTTTGGAGATGGAAGTTCAGTTCCAGTTCTAGCTTTAGGGATTCTGAAACTTGTATTCAATTCTCAAATAATAGTCTTAAGTGACTGTCACTTTTGTCCTTCTTTTTTATTGAATGTAATTTCTGTAGGCCTTTTGGCCATGAACAGTTATGAGATTTCAATAAAAAAAAATTACTGTGATATCGTTACGAATGGTGTTACTGTAATGCATGGACAATTGAGTAATGGGATTTACATATTATCACAACCTGTTCATGTAATGTACAAGTCCAATAAGCACCCTAGAATAGATAATGTCATGGATGTCTACCTTTGGCATCATAGGCTAGGTCATATTAACAAGAATAGGATGAACAGGTTAAATAAAGAGAAAATCCTCAATATTAATGATTGTGAATCATTAACAACCTGTGAATCATACCTTCTTGGTAAGATGACCAAGTCACATTTTACCGAAAAAGGTGAACGAGCTAATGACTTATTGACCCTAGTACATTCTGATGTATGTGGGCCAATGAGCACAAATGCTAGAGGCGGATATGCATATTTTATTACTTTCATAGACGACCTTTCGAGGTATGGTTATGTCTATTTAATGAGACATAAATCTGAAGCATTTGAAATATTCAAATTGTATCGTAATAAAGTAAAAAAACAAACTGGAAAGAGTATTAAAACTCTTCGATCAGATCGAGGGGGTGAATATCTTTCCAATAAGTTTTTGACATATCTGGAAGAGAATGGGATTCTTTCCCAACGGACTCCTCCTGGTACACCGCAGTATAACGGCGTGTCAGAAAGGAGAAATCGAACTCTATTAGATATGGTTCGATCCATGATGGGGTTTGATGATCTGCCCATATCCTTTTGGGGATATGCACTTGAGTCAACCTGTTATATACTTAATAAGGTTCCAAGTCAATCTGTGAATAAAACACCACATGAGATATGGACGGGACGGAAACCGGTACTTTCTCACCTTAGGGTTTGGGGGTGTCCGACGTACGTCAAACGTTTGAAGATAGACAAACTTGAACCCAAGTCTGACAAATGTTTCTTAGTTGGTTACCCTAAAGAAACTAAAGGATATTATTTCTACCTTGGTGAAGAACATAAGTTGTTCGTAAACAATAGAGCTGTTTTCTTAGAGAAAGAATTCCTTAGTGAAGGAACTAATAGCTCTAATGTTGAACTTAGGAAAGTTCAACATGTAGAAGATCCGACACCATCCACTGAACCAATTGAGTCGGATTTGATTAGATCAGATTCAGAACCCATCTTAGATGCACCACTAAGGCGATTAGGTAGAGTACCACGTCAGCCGGACAGATACTATAGTTTCTTGGTTCGGGACGGGGATCCTGTCGAACTTGATGAAAACGATGAAGATCCGATCACCTACATGGATGTAATGCAAAGGTATGACTCTGATGCATGGCTTGGAGCTATGCAATTCGAAATGGAATCCATGAAGGTCAATGATGTATGGACATTAGTTGACCCACCCGAAGGGATTAAACCCATAGGGTGTAAATGGATTTTCAAAAGAAAACAAGGCACAGACGGAAAGGTAGAAACCTATAAAGCCCATCTGGTTGCCAAAGGATATCGTCAGCATTATGGTATTGACTATGACGAGACATTTTTTCCTATGGCAATGCTCAAATCCATTCGGATTATGCTTGCGATAGCAGCGCACTTAGATTATGAAATCTGGCAAATGGATGTAAGACCGTTTTTCTAAATGAAGATTTAGAAGAAGAGGTGTATATGATGCAACCTGAAGGTTTTATATCTACAGATGAGTCTAAGATGTGCAAGCTTCAAAAATCCATTAATGGATTAAAGCAAGCTTCACGGAGTTGGAACATACGATTTGATAAGGTGATCAAATCGTATGGCTTCATTAAGAATGAAAAGAAACCTTGCATTTATAAATGGGCAAATGGTTCGGTTATTTTATTTCTTGTTTTGTATGTGGATGACATTTTTCTAATCAAAAATGACATTCTTGCATTACAAGGAATAAAGGTTTGGCTATCATCTCAATTTGCCATGAAGAATTTTGGAGAAGAATCTTACATCCTAGGGATGAAGATTTATAGAGATAGATCTAGAAGATTGCTTGGATTATCCCAGTCCACATACATTGATACTATATTGAAGAGGTTCAGTATGATTAATTATAAGAAAGGCTATCTTCCGATGGGCCATGGAATTAACCTCTCTAAGATGGATTATCCGACAACCCCTCAAGAAAGAGAGAGTATGGATAGAATTCCATATGCTTCGGCAGTGGGATCTATAATGTATGCCATGACATGTACTAGACCAGACGTAGCATACTCATTAGGAGTAGTGAGCAGATACCAGTCTGATC